>NW_009196463.1:7427-25010 GCF_000690835.1 Fulmarus glacialis | reverse complement strand
TTTTAAATAGTAAATACAGGACCATGTTAAAGAAGGGAAAAAACCAAAGTTAGATGAGTTTAGTCTAGCTACTGATCAAGCTTGAGCTTGGAAAACATATGAACTTCAGGGGTTTGTCTGCATTAGATATTCAAGGTTTCAGGGTTTAAATGAAAAAACCCACAACAGTGTGGGACCCAAGCATTTTCCTACTGCACATCAAGAAAGGACAATATTAAAGTATCTGTAGTTGCTTGTGAAAATTCATTCTCAACCTTTCTCAACACATATACTTTAAAAAACAGGCACAACTTTTCAGGAACGCTTACAGCAGCTTTAGCAGTTAAAACTCGGAAGGAACAAAGACAGGAAGGGCAAGGGGTCACGTTTCATAAGAATTTGACGAAGCTCCAGCTTAATGTGGGTTGTGCCTGCTGTTTGAACAGTATGGAAAAAACACCATGACAAAAAATTCACAATCTTCAGGAATTTGAAAACACTCCTTGGAACATAACTCTTGCGTACTTCCCTGGGATGGCCCTACTCAAACCGAATCTGAGAGTAGCAGGGGAGAAGGCATCTCTGTAACCACAGACAGAAAGGACTGCTCTGAAACTGAAACATGCTTCCACTCAAATCAAAAAAAGGGGAAGGAATCATGATTTTTTTTCAGTCTTAAAGTGATCTAAACAAAAAAAAAAAATCCATCCATACTGCTGTAATTAATAAGCAGGATGGTTTTATTTCCAAGTGGGAAGTAAATATAGATGTGATACAGAACCAACATATTCCAGACACGTCACCTCAAGCTCACACCAGCTGTGGAAGGATGCTTACAAATGAATGAAAATCTTCTCCGTGTTCCACTCATCTGACAGCACTATCAGTCAGCTAGTTAGTTTTCTCATTACATTTGCATAAGCACTTTCTTTTAATGAAATTCCTGCACACTAAATGGAAGAATCTTCCTAATTACACATACTACGTTACAAGATTATTTAGTTTACTACTTACATACTGCTGAAAGCATTTCCTTATTTTTATGATGTTCCAGCAGCAAAAAGAATATTCTTAAGGAGTTTTTACCAAGTATTGCTTCTGAACAAGTATCTCTCACTTTTATCCCCCTCAATACCTGCAAATTTTGATAATGCTTTTGAACCAGGAGCTCGTGAAAAGAAGGAAGAAAGCCTAGCCCACTTACAGACCACCAGTGAAAGGCAGCAGCAGCTATATTCAAGGACAGAGCTCCACCAACAGCTCTTGCAAAGAATCCTAAAGCCAATTTGTGCTCTGTTAAATATTTCCAAATATCCACACTGAAAAGAAAAAAAAAAAAAAAAAAAAATGGTGTGCACAGACATCATCCAGTTCTCCACACACCTACGTGATGCAAGAAGGCACATTATGAATTATGAACTCTGGTAGAAGGAAAGACTGGCCCATCAAGGTCTTTAATATGTAGTTAAGATTTCCTGCTTTTTATGGAGTAGACCAACACTGGATCATTGAGAGAAGGATATATCCTTACATATCCATCTCCCACTTTCACATTTTTTTAAATCTATTTTTAGCTTGATCAATATTTTAAAGAACAGGACACAATGCACACAAAGCTCAATCTATAGCCTTTGAAAAAAAAGCTACATCCTGAAAAAACCTGCAGTGTGACGTACATATTTTCTATCCTCAGTTCACTTAAATTCACCCATGCACATGACTCTAAAGACAGGCTGACAAAACATTTATTAATTGAAAAATCTCAGTTACAGAAGTAGTTCAAATATGAGAATTATTTTCTACATTATTCCGTCCACATTTCATGTGTATACTACTATTCTGTCTCACTTCATTTATTTTATTACTTGTTTATACAGTATAACTTAACAGGAGTCTCAATGTTTATTTTTTTGCTAGTGCGAAGATCTCAGTATATTCCTAGTCTTTAGAAAAGTCTGCGTCATGGTTAAGAATAACAATTTTGAAAGACTGTGCACTGTGAGTTATTCTGGAGTAAGTTACTGTCAAAGTAAGCAATATCAAACAAGTTAAACTTCAGTCCTTTAATCCAATTCAAGCCAGAATTATGCCGGTTTATATGAATTAATATGTTTATATACTGATGTAAGTACATACTTAGACATATACACTAAGTAAAACCCATAACTCAGATCCTCATGGACTCTGGATGCCTGGGATGATGCTAGATCCTGTATTCCCAGGTGATGAGAGCTGAGGCACATGAAGAATGATGCAAATCACACACGCGTGCATTGCTGCACGTACCCATAAACCAACAATACCTGATGGCTGAACTCACAGTACAAGAAATTCTTTCCATTCAAAAAGAAAGTGAACATGATGGAGTTCTGCACTTAGTTAAAAGCAGCTGGAAAAGTCTGTAGCTCATTATGAAGTGTGTGATACCGATATGTAACCACTAAAAAACACTAGGAATTTTGGTTTGAGACTGCCAGAATTCATAGGCTGTGCTTCTGACCCACTGCTGCTAAATGATCTTGCGAACGTATTCTTCCTTTCCACAAATCTCTCTTAACCCACCACTTTTGGACTTTTGTCTATAATATACACATACACTGTCAGTGTGATATTTCAGCTTTGACAGTTCCAGTATTCTCTCTTCACTATCACTACAAAAAGAATATGCGCTGTGGAGTCTGAAGGTGCTTATATCCGTCATGATGACTTTTTGAAGCTGCCGGTTTGAGGGGACTAGTTACCTTTATTTGTTTCAGAAACTATTGCTGAGGAAATAAACACACTTACCAATTATAAATTAATCACCTTGTAGCAACTGCATAATATTTAAGATGAAGAATCAGTCTTTGTACATATCACATTAACTATGCACTAAGGAACCGACAGAGAGATTGTCCACCTGTGGTAAAATCTACAGCATCACTTATGCTTATTTAGCATAAGGTTTTTACAGACTTAAGAGAAGCATATTATTCAAGTTTTCATCCTTCACTCAAAATAAAGTGATTTAGATTTGTTTTCTCAGGAAATAATACCCTCATGTTTTTCAGAGAGTCAACTTGCCTTCATTTGGCATTCATTTGATATTTGTGTGAAACACTATTATAATGAAATTATGATAATTTTCCAGATTCAATCTTACTTCAAAAGAAGAGTACCAGACAACAAAGTATTTTGTCTCAGTATTTGGCAGGCAGAAATATTTGCTAACTGCATTTTGAATGGAAATCCCCTTATGGCTATTTTCTCTCTTTTCCACATCGGTACAATTGCTCAGGTCTCACAATCACTGTCACAGCCACCCTGAAAGGCATCCATCCCGCACAGCACTCCGAGGGTACCGGAATTCAGGGTAACTGTTAGACCCCGCCAGCACGTAACGCAGTAACACTGCACCCTCTTCTGGCCAGTAACACCCCTTCTGCCTCCCGGGGCTGGAACTGGGGGCCTTCCAAAACGGAGAGCAGAGGCACAAACCCCAGCTAGCAGCACTAGAAGCAGAAGTGGCCATCGTCCTAGTCTTCGCTGGCCCTCCTTTTCCAAAGGAAAACACACAACCTGTGAACTGCCTGCAGTGCAGGCACAAATTTATGCCGAGTTAAATTTCTAAGCTCAAATTCTGTGCAGTGGCAGAGCAGAAAGGTGAAGTCTGAATATCTCAGCAGCCCTCAACGCATGCCTCCTCCAGCAACTCGAGACTCAGATTACTTGCTGCTGCTTCACCTTCCTCTGGGCCAGCACAGCCCTCGTGACATGCACACAACATACGGGGTGCTAGAACAAGACCTGAAGCAACTGGATTTTTACGATAATTTTACTTGAATTCTGTAACAGCTCTGGGATGCCACCAAGCAAAGACACAAATGCAAAGACTGCCAGGCAGGCGTCTGTGCTGCAGTCAGCAGGTGGCACCAGGGACCCACCTGCAGCTCCCAGGCTGGAACCTCCGCGCTTTTTCAAACTCCACTTTATGAAAGCCCAATCTGTATCAACCAGTGAAACAGGTTTACAATCGCCAGTGAGGAGCCATGAGCTATTGTATACCACTTTTTGATGAACAGAATCAACCTGGAAATATTTCAGGCAAATCAACTAAAAATAGCAAGTACGAGATAAGGGAGCACTTCTTTCCAGAATTCTTTCCCTTTCAAAGACCTCTTGCCAGAAAGTTAATCAGCTTTTAGCATTTCCCCACACCCCCATAGGGCTATAAATGCTAGAGAGCATCAGCAGCAATAGCCTCTCTTATATGTCTGCTTCCTGTAACCACTTTAAAGAGTGGTTTTTCTCCAGCTTCATTTGATTATAGCTAGTTTGGACATCACTTTGAACAACACAGAAGACCTCTTCATACAAAATTAAAGTCTCTTTACATCTACATCTTGCAAGAAAATTATATAATGAACTTACATCTACTATTCTATTTTTGTGTGCTTTTATACAGGTCACATCATAAATCAGTCTTGACTTATAATACAGACGTATTAATCTCCTCCACTGTCAACAAGCCTTGAAACATCTGACCACAAAGTCTTACTTCAATTTAGTTTACAAAAAAGGGAATCATCCAATTTATAGTTATATGCAAGATAAAAAACACTGGAGGAACCAAAGTTTGTCAGTTATGACTGAAGAATAAGGTGAATATACACAAAATTCTGTCTAACATAACATTTTGAATAGTTAACGCATGTAGTAATACAATACCAGAGCCAAAAGATAACAAATGAAGTCATCAGAAGCAGACTCGAAACAAACAAAAGGAGATTAGCCATGCACAGTCTGTCAAGGTGGCTGTGGAATGCATAGCATTCATAGCGTCTCTCCTATGGCAAAAGCCTACATGGGTTCAAAAAGCAATCAGCTATAAACGCTTGGAACAAAAATGCATTCGATTTCTTATCCCTAGCTTAGGAATTCCCTCAGCTGCAAATCCCTGGAGATAGGACTGGATCATGGAGAAGTATCCCGGTACGTACTTACACTCCTCCACGGGCACTCACGAGGAGCCTAGCGCACGAGTACAGGTGGGGGGCAGCAGTACCCCGCACTTGGGGAAATCGCAGAGTGCAGGGGAAGAACCAGGCAGGCGACCTGTATGATCAAGGTGTTTCTCCTGTTCAGGGGCACCTAAGAGTGACAGGGTGGCCCAGGGCTTTAGGCTTGGTATCTTAGAGGAACAAGCCACTGAAGCAGATGGACATTTGGTAACAGTCATACTGGATCCTAAAAGGTAAGATGAGTTATAGAGATGCATAGCAAAGATCTAATACGCTTTGAAGTGCTGGAGCAAGGCAGGGGGGAACAGACAGGCGAGTGTGTAAAGCACATATTTTCTATGTTTATAGCTGCAGCTAGTTACCTTTTAAACTCATCGTGATAAAATTCAGATTTGCATGTCACCATCTCACTGGCTTGACTATCATCACGACTCCTGACCCCGCCAAACACATAAAGCTCAGAGGCAACTCCACAGGCCACTGCCCCAAATCTGAGAATCCAAATGAGAAAAAAAAAAAAAAACAAAAAAACATATCAAAACCATTTCATATATGCTTCTGAACTTTCTCCATTTTTTGACTTTTTTTTAATTTATATACACCCCCCCCCCCCATATGTTCAACAAGATTAGATGAGTCACGAATATGAATTGTAAGCACTTAATTCAGACCATGTAAAAGAACAAAACAGCGAAGTATTTGTCTCTGCTCAAAATCTAAAGTTCCAGCTGAACTACAATTTCTGGTTTTCATTTTGCGTCAGGGTAGTATTAATTGTAACATCAGGAGTGTATTTCTACAAAATGCATATTTATTGCTTGGATGCTTATCTTTACTCAGCCACATGTTAACTACAGGCCACCATGGTTCAGAAAGACATGGTGAAATTCACAGGGCCTCTGACAGCCATCTTCAGGGATTCATCAGAGAAAGGACAACTTCGTCTCATCAGAGTGTTAAAAAAGGTTGTACACAACAATCTCGCTCCCCCCTTTCATTTTCACTCACCTTCTCTCTTTCAGAGGACAGATTGCTGTCCACTGCTGAGTCCTAGGGTCATAACACTCAACAGATTCAAAGAGTTTTCCGTAGGAGCCTCCACCCATTGCATAGATTTTCTTCTTCATAGCTGCATAGCAGCCAATCTTGTGGAAAAAAGAAAAAGTACATCTAAAATTACACACAAATTCACAGTAGCGAGAGCTCAAAACTAACTATATACACATACACACACGTATGTATTTGGGCTGCCTGTACCACGGTTTTGTTTTGGTATGTGAATAAAAAAGCTGCTCTCCCTCACTTCATTTTGAGACTATTTGTTACAGCTTCTACTTGAAGCAAAAGGTTGAAAAACAAATATGTGTATGTTGGCATTAACTATTTAGCAATAAGTAATGCGATAACATATGATGTAGTTCTTACCTTTCTAACCATGGTCAAGTCTGGCTGCTTGGTCCAGGTCCGGCTATAAATATCATAGCTCTCCATAGAAGTTAGCTCCCTTTCACCGTCCTCACCTCCCAGGATATACAGAATTCCATCAATCTCTACCACACCAAAATTATGTCGTGCCTAAGGAATATCAATAAAGTCAACATTGTAAAACATAACTGCCATTGTGAATAAATCAATACAATCTCTTTTTCAGCATATCTGTCTGCAAAGTGATATTGGTATTATGCCTGGGTTTTGTTTTGTTTTGAAATGGTAAAGTCCTAAACTCCAGAATAAGATTATTAATTTATTGAGCTAAACAAAACAAAGGGTATTCAAAAAAGACAGAGCAGCAAAAGCCAAAGAGACCGCACAGAAATCTAAGACCAGAGCTTGGCCGTATTTCAGTTTGCACAGTGGTGGTCTCCACGATGATGCTGTTGCTTCCAGGTCTCTACAGCAGCGAAACTCGCACCCATTATCTGTGAAAAGGCAGCTCTTCTATTTCGTACGTAGGAGCACAGCTACCCTCACAGTAAACAGGAAACACAATGTATCGTAAAGTCTTACTCATAGTAAGCAGGAAACTTAATGCATCGTAACTACAAACGTGGCCAAAACTACAGGCCTTTGCCAACCAGAGACTGTAATGAGGAAAACCCTGTGGCAAACAATAGTTTCTTAATAAACACCCTATACTGATTTAAGAAGATAAAAACACAGCTGTATTAAGGATATATGTTTACAAATAATAAACTGTTAGTTTTTGACGGAATGCAAATATGAAGAAGGAAGCATTCACTGAAACCAAACCTAAATATGTCTTTGCAAGCCAAATTCTGTATGTTGGCCAGTCCTCTGCCCATCTTTTCTGCACAGTCTGATCCCTTTGTCCATTTAAGAGTTCTCTGGTTTGAGAAGGCCAGTATACCCAGAACATTAAGTATACTACATGACTGATTCATTATGAAACTCCTGAAATTTTGTAGTTCGTCTTTATAGCTAGCTCTTCACTAATGGTTTAGTTGTTCCAGATCCGGCAGTCAGTATCAGACCACAAGTGTAACAACAGGATATAAACAGCAGTCAGTCTGTAGCATGATTTTGAATGTATAAGATGCAAGCGACTGGAGATTCAGAATAAAATTTTGCAGAAGAAAAGCAACATTTTGCCAAAGTAAAAACTTAAATCCCAACAGTTAGATAGTGATCTTGCCTCATTCATTGGTGGTAAGGAACTCCATGAATTGGTATCTGGATCATATTTCTCTCCAGAGCTTAGCGTTCCCTTGTTTTCATCCTGACCACCAAGCACAAATAAAAATCCTTCTGTAAAACAAAATGTAACATGATCTTAAAAACAGGGCTCACACCTGTACACTGAGCAAGACAATGCGACTGGTGAGCTGTATCCTGGAATTCCCTAAGAGATTCAGACCAGTCACAGGTCAAACTCTGGACTGGGGAAGGTAAAGCACATACTTATATCTGGACTCAAGTCTACCCCTGCAGATACTCTTAAACATATTCAGTGATGCAGCAACTAGAATTTACTTGAAACATGAAATACTCCTGGAGAGACAGATGTAGCAGATTCCCACAAAATGTTGCGGGAATAGTGATTTTAAGACACTCGGATGACAGGGATTTTCACAGAATCAAGTAATGTTTTGGGCAGACAAAGGGGAAGCATGAAATAACCCCAGTGCAGTCAATCTTAAAGAAAAAATACTATTATAAGCTGTATCTCAGATTTTGAGGCACTGGTAAGTTTTCATAATATTGACTTTACAAATACAAAGTTCCCTTTTACCTGCTGACAATACTCCATGATTGATCCTTGGAATACTCATAGGAGCAAGTTCAATCCAGAGCTGTCTATTGGGATCATAAAGAGGACACATACACCGCATCACTGAGGTTGGTTTCCGTGATCTGAACACAGGGTGGGGAGGGAACAAACAAAAACAGAAAGACAAGACAGAGTTTTACGAGTTCACCGTTAACAACCTGTGTCCAAAACTTGCTTGTTCATGATTTAATATATATTCATAAAGCGTGGCATTTCCCTGATAAGGAGAAGACCCCCAAAGCAAATATGCGTAAATTTATTTTTGTACAGACTGGAGACATAAAAAAGCAATGCACTTCATTCGTACTGTATCTGCCTGTAACATTTTTTATGAAGGAACTTTGAACAAACTAAAAAGAACTGATAGAGAGTATTAGTAACGTCTGAGTAAAGCGATCTACAGACTGACATGCAAAATGTTATTTGAGTATTTTATTACACTTCTACAAAGAGCAAACATCTAAGTGCTAAACTTATTTAAACAGGCCAAAACCCTCCCCTCTACTGTGAGGGGTATTCAAGAAAAGAAAGGGATTATTGTGTGGAACAGGAATTTTCACCTGGCACCTCAGATGCACCAATAATGACTTTTTTTGGAACCACAGCTATTATAAACAAAACAGTTAAAGCCCACATTCATTATTTTTCAGATTTATTATAGATGCTTTTCAGATAATTAGAAAAGTGTTTCTCCAACGTTTTGGCTTATTTTGAGTAAAGTCTACTCATTTAAAAAAAAAAAAAAACAACAAAAAAACAGCCAACAACATGACCTACAACAACATGACCTACTCTAAGTCTACTACATACTGAATGTCAGAAAATTATCACAAAATATTTATTGCTGAATCATTCACAAAGGTATTTGAGGTGTGTCTAACCAACTCAAAAACAAACTCAAATGACAGAGTAATAAGCCCTTTAGGTGCACATATTCTCTCCACACTGTGTTTTCAGACGTGCCATGAATGGTAGACACTTGTATTTTTACCAGCTGTGATGACCTGTGATGCCACATACTTACACTCGTTCTTCCCCACCAACAGTCACTATACACTCCGAGTAACCCCGGGGCTTGAAGGAGGCCAGCATCGCCTCTCCCTGCTGGGGTGGCGTGAGGGGAATATTGTTGCACTCTTTGACGATCTCCCGTACCAGTGGTTCGCTCATCATCTGCTCACGTAAATAAGCTGCATCTAAGCCCGAAACCCACACTGCTGACATGACATCCTTCATGTGAACCTACAGGAAGAGAGAAATGCCAGAAAATCCCCCAAACTTTACAGAACAGCATTAAGGCACTCGTGCATACAGATGCTTCTGTATTTATCAAAAACTTAAGAGTATTTTTGATATTTGGAAGTAATAACAAAATCTACAACACAATGCTATCAAGAAAATGCATCAACTCTTCAAAGCTCCACTACAAACGTGCTACTTGCTTTTTCTCTACAAAAACAAGATTATATCATCAAATGCCAAAAAGGTACTTTTTTTTCTTAATGTCTATTAAATAATACAGAGAGCAGATCAGCTCATCATCAACACAGCTTTCACCCTTTTACTGCAATCCTGCTGTCTGCATTTCAGGCAAAATTCAACTAATTCTGTAAGTGCAAGAGTAGCCCTGAAAGAAATGTATCTATTTTAAGTTCCCACCGACTAGAGTAAACACAACCGATTTGGGCCACGTTCAAAATATAAACATTTGGACGTCCTGACCTTTCTCGATTCTGAATCATGAGAAATCCACCTAATCACCGCTTCAAAGACGTATCTTTCGTTTCCAACATTGAGCTTTTCCATCGACAGCACTTCTTTCAGTTTTTGAGGAGTCAGTTCCAAGAATTCCTCTGTGCTGCTGACATCGCGAAAGTGAGTTTCCAGATACTCTGAGGCAAGGTAGTGAACATGATGCAAACAATAGTGCAGTGCAAAGTCCCGAATACCAATACAGTTCTCAGCAGCTATGCAACCTTCTAAAAACTCACAGCAGAGAGTTTTTAAGTCTGTAAGCAGCAGGAGATCAGCTGCCTGTACCACATCTTGGATAGTTTCTTCATTTAGCCTGATCTGCAAGAATTAATTTAGAAGTTATAGCTACTACCACTCATTTGTTTCATGACATGTCCGCATTCATTACACTCATTCTCAGTGGCTGAAAAATGGAGTATTAATGCCAGTGTAAAAACTACAAGAAATTGATATGACTACTACACGTTTATAAATTAACACAGGGAGGGAAAGGCATCTGCTTGACAGAAGGTGTCAAGCAGAATTTTGTGCCTGAAGTAACCATAAAATTGCTCATCTAATCTGGGAACCTAAAATGAATTTTGCTGCAATAAACAAATAATTTTTAAAAATGCATGTCCAGAAGAGAATTTCAAGCCACATCTGCCTTTTCTTTTTCTGCTGAAAGTTAAACTCATTCAGCAATTTCAATCTGGTTCCGAATAAACCAGACACACCAACTTGAATTCTTGCTAAGGCCACCGGCACAAAGATCTGAAGGGGCACGCTGTCAGCTACAACAGGCTGGAGAGGTGGGCATGAGGGTCCGTAAGGGAGGATGCCTCATGTACTGTAATGTTCAGTGATGGGGTCTCAATCTCTATTGCTATCAAACCAGTTCTCTCTTACAGCTATCAAAGACTGCATGTTTTAAAGCAGGTTACTGAAGGTAGCCACAAATTTTAATACAAGCATTTGACATTGACTCTTTTGGAGTCCCCCCGCACCGCACGAGAAGAGCAGAGACAACTCCTGCAGAGCATATTGCCTCTACTTCACATGCACAGCCCCAGTGTGATACATTGCTTTGCGGAAGTTTTGCCACAAAGCTTTAAACCTCGTTAGGTTAATCTTTCAGGATAGCAGTGTCAAAACGCAGGTTATTTTGCCAAATAGTTCAATTTCTGTCTAGTTTTTTTTAATACCATACCTGCCCACTGAAGATGTAATCTAGTATCTCTTTCATGATATCAACAGATATCCCTTCAAGTTCAATCTTGTACGTTGAGCCATCGTCCTTTGGAGGATTGTAATTCAATTTTGTTCTAAGAGAGAAGAAAAGAAAAAGAAAAGCTCACAACCTGGGCATTGCTTGCTCTCAGTTTTCTGAAGAAACAAATGCTACCTATGGATCACTTGAGCTATAACAGATGTTAAAACCTTACAATATGATGTGAAAATTCTCTCTTGAATTAGCATGAGAAGGATGTATGTATGGTCTCTAATATTGCTCATCACATTACCAAACTGAACAAATACGTTAGCCTTGCAAACTACCCATGGCATCAAAGAGCCAAAGTCATTTTTTCTCAGCTCATTCATCACAAGCATTCAAAAACTTCACTCAGAACTTCAAACAGAACAGCAGCTCTGCTGACAGATGAAACACAAGAATTTGCTTTGATAAAGGTGGAAAAAAACCCGCAAAACAAAACAAGAAACACTTTACCAAGAAAAAAAATAATTACAGTGGGCAGATGTGATCAGAGTATACACTGGCAGCACAAATATTTGGATTGCGTTACCATTTTGTGTAGTTTATGATGTTATCAGCCTAATGCTATGCCTGGCTGTAACCGAACTGTGCACTCACAGTTGTAGGAAACAGCCCATGTGCTGCTCAGCCGAGCTTTAAATACTCATCTACAGCAGTGGACGCTTCACTTATGAGCAATGTCTTTAAAAATACCAGGAACAGTTTGATGTGCCTTTGAACAGCATGGAGGGGGACTGGGGGAAACGATGAGGAAATAATAATAATAATAATAATACAGCAGACAGCTTTGCTTTCCATCATCTGTTAGTGCAGACACTTCTTCCAGGAAAGACAACTTTAAGTGTTCAAAAGGGAGCAGTGTCCGCCAGTCCAATGAAAACAGTCACAAGAGCTAAAAGATCATTTTGAACATCTTTTTTCCACACTTTAGGCAACAAAGAATACACTATATAAAGACCAGAAAACTTGTTTCACTACCTCTGTGTATATATAGATATCTACATCTAGATATCTACATCACAGCACATTAAAATAAAAGCCTTAAAAACATTTTTATATTCATTTGAATATATTCTTAGATATAATTAGTGTCTTAATGTGAAAAGCTGTGGTTTTGCTAAGCTGGAAGTGTCCAGTTTGCCGCAGTCTTCCGCTACGCACACTCATACTACGTAAATACATAAATAGGACTTAGCTAAGGGCAGATTCTGCTTCACTTACTCATATCAGAATAAATTAGTTTCTCACAAAATAAGATATAACTCACATCGAATATAATCTTAGTCTATAAGGAGCTATTTTTAAGTGTGAATAAGGATGGTAATTTTAGCCCTGAACTTAACCATATTTGTGGTCTTGTTTTCACAACGCTTTTGTATGCTGCAAGACCCATTGCCAGCAAGCAGAACAGGCAGGTATCTGGGAGATAACGCTACTCTGATGCATACGCACGACTGTACGAGGTCTGAAGCTAAACTGCTTCATTCTGTGTTTGTGCAGCACCTAGCACAAGTTATAATACAAATAATAACAACAACAATATAATATGGATTAGGAAATTGCTTATTTATTTCCTAACACTTGGACGGAGATTAGAAAAATTAAGGCTGTTCTCTAAACAGTCTACGTGACTTCCAATAAAGCACGTGCTGCAATAGCAGACACTGATTTGCAACTTGTCAGCTGAAAACTTCTAAACTGAATATACGGCTTCAGCAATCCCATACAATGTGCATCTCAACTCGCGCCATCCTTGCCCACGTGAAATGCGCATTTTTCATGCCTACAACTCCAAATGAATGAAAGAGCACATACATACAGAGTAACACACGTTTTCAACTCTAACCCAGTATCAAGGCTTCTTTACACACATTTTCAAGCCTATCCAAACTACCGCAATTTTAATTATGCTGACTATGCTCGAGTTTTGGGTTTCTTGGTTTGTAATGAGAGCTGCATCTTGTTTCCTGGGATGAAACTGTGTCTTCTTTTAATTTAACATAAAGTGTATCAAGGTTTGCAGCGTCTGGCTTCCTTCACCAGAAAAGAGAGACAGTCAGATGGTATCTATATTTCATACGAATCAAGGACATATGAGTAGCTGGCATGGTCAAATACACAGTGGTATCTACACAGAACCTGGGTAGTCCAACACATTGTGGGGCTTAAAACAGATGCAAGGCATGTAATGAACATGTTGCATGCCGGCACCAATGGGGAGATTAGGGAAAGGACTAGTGCTACTTATCACTAACCTTCATCTTAGCATCACCTGTACACACCCAAGCTAAATCACCTCTTGCATGGACTTTACACTGACACCTCCTAGTAACAAGAAACTGTTGTTCAGAGTTTTTGGGTCTTATCAGGCTAGCTGTTCTAATTACTGTGTACTTTTTTAGACACCAACAGTTGTTAACCTGAAAAGAAACAAACCAACCACTGATGCAAGCCCAAAACACAAACTCAAAGCACAAAAAATAACCTTGAGAACAAATTGATTGATTTCAAAGTTATAGATAGTCGTATGTGGGTAAATATTCTCCTTATGCAAATGCATCCCAGTTCAGACTAAGCTTTATTTCTGTCATCTGTTCTGAGAAGCAGTAGTTATCCATCTGTCACAACTTCAATTTGTTAGTTAATAAACTACAAGGTTATTTATTTATTTTGGAACAAAGATTTCTGAGCTATGACATGAGAACCATTCCCAAATGGCAGTTGGAGGTACTGGCTGTTGGGAAGAGGGGAGGCAAAAAATCATGCAAGGGCATATCATAACCAGGTTTGGGGCTGGAAAAGTTTAGAATGGAAAATTGTGAGTCTAATGTGGAAAGAAAGCTGAAGGAGGAGAAAAAAGGTAGGAGGTATGTAAGCAGAGGGCAAGGAGCCGTGCCTCCTCTTGCATCACCCAGCATCAGCTGTTACCTGCACCCACACCTCGCTAGCGAACTGAGGTCTGGGCACCCTTGTCATAACACATGCAACAGGCAGAAAGAGAAAGTTTCAAAACACGTTTGTTCCCAGTTCAGAAAGACAGAGTGGACAGCACGTGGTGAAATACTTAACTCTGGTCCTCCATCAAATTTCACTTCAGAAAAAACATTTCTAGTTATGCTTAAGCAGAGGTTTTCCAATCTGTCAGCATCCCAGGAAGGAGGATGTTTTCTTACCACCATGCTCTTCCCCAGGGGGATTTATACAGCCTATGACTCGTGTGGCAGAAAACTGGAAGTGGCAAATCTGCACCAAGGTGCAGAGATGTGCCCAGCTGCAGCACGGCTGCTTCTAACACATGCATGTGAGAGCTTCCTACTCCGGACAACATTTCGAATTACTTTAAAAGCACTCTAAGTTGCCAAACCACAGCAGAAAAGGCTGCCTCGGTCTTCCTTAATTCAGATGAAAGACAAGAACATCAAGATTTAGAAGGAAATAAAACCCCCACAGCCAACCAGAAAACCCATCAGCTGGGAGCAGAGCACGGCTGAGACGCATACAGAGCTGGGGGAAACAAAACAAGGCAACTTCGCCATCCTGTTTTCTTAAGTAACATAATTTTAGCAGCGTGACTCTGTACATGTTTTAAAAGGATGTTTTCCATTTTTTAATTAAGATCATCCTTGTAGGTTGAAATTGCTTCCAGTAACATAAATAGTGTTCTATAAACGCATAAAATCTACCCCAACCTCTTGTACCTTGTTAGGAAAACTGCTTGGCACATACTACACCTTGAGCAAGTGGCATAAGACCAAGTGGGTTTATATTGTGTTTTGATGTTGTGTGTCTGTGTGACAAATTTAGAATCTGCTCTTCCACATCACTTAAGGAATACAATCCTAATGAGTCATCTCAAATGACACTACATAAGGCAGAATGGGGAAAAAAAAAATTCCAATACCTCTTCTGTATATGTAAGCAACAATATAAGCAACGTAAATCATTAAAATGAAAAGAAGGGTTTAAAAACAAATGTTGATACTGCTAGGAGTCACAATTCACACCTACTGGCATAAACCAGATTCAAATAATTTTAAAAAAACCCAACAGGTAAATTTAAGACTGTTCACAGTTCTTGTTAAAATGAAGATGGATCTTCCAACTTACCTCTCATTTTAAAAGAACAAAACAAAGAGAAACACAGTCATATTTCCAACCTTACAGCCAAGTCCCTGTGAGAGCACTGTTGTGGGACAGTTAAGATGCACGGGAAGCACATTGAGAAAGGGTCCATGTGTCTGAAAACGCGTTCTTCCTACCTTTTACAGGTGACAGTTTACAGGAGGGGGAATAATAATTTTTAAAAAACCCAACCAAACGAAACAATAAACAAAATGAAAACCAAAACAAAGAATTCAGCCACCACCAATAAACAATAAAGCTTGCTTTCCTGACTCAGAATTCTGTGGGTATATTTTTATCTTTAAAACCTCTGCCGTATTTGTGCACTGTTATGAAAAGACAACCGATGTGTTTCTACAATAGTAATATAAGTTACAAAGACAACAACAGTCTAACTCTTGGAATGCTTTAATCCTTAGAGTGCTGGCATATTGGTACCTAAGCAGGTAAAGAAAACATCTGTCTGCAAAGATTGCGCCTTTGTAAGTGAGAATGCTCTAGACCACATTCACCTCAAGCAGGTTTACGATATTTACAGTGAACAACAATCAAAAAATCTGGGAAACAAAAGACACGCTTTGTTTTTGATGCCTTGCAAAACAAAACTTTTACCTGCTCTCACGTCACCGCACTGCACACAACGCAGTTCGCTGACCTACTTACACAGCTGTAGCAGGGTGTCAGGAGCAAAACCGCAGGAGACAAGAGGGAAACACTTGTCTTTTTGAAAGGAGCTGTCTTTCCAAATTAATGATTTTGCCCCAGATTAACCGTAAGAGCTAGTCTACACAAGCTTTGCCAATATTGCCACACTAGCAAACCTTAGTATTAGAGTAGCAAAGCCATCATTCCAAACCAGGGAGTAATAACATCGGGTTTTGATGGTATATCCTTTACCTGCACCCGTGTTTTGGCCTTCTCCAGAGAGCATTAGCATTTTAAAATGAAGTTATACCTCCAACAAACGTTTCCAGCAAAGACATGCACCAAACCTAAAACATGCTCACAGGGATGACTCAGTCCCCAAAATGACAAGCGAGTACTTTGAGATTTTGCATCGGTAAGGAGAAAACTTAAAAACTCTGCTTCTGATGCAAACATAAGGTCAATTTAGTCTCCTCCTGATCTGGGCTTCCTTATGTAGGTTCGAGTCTTTTGAGTACGAGCTTTCCAAGTTAAATCTAATTAAGTCCTACTTAGGATTGACCATTTTAATGGTGAAGTTTTTTCATTTGTCTGCCTTTATCCCTGCAACATTTTCTCCCATGAAAGCTGGTCTTTCTGCATGCAAAAAACCTTAATAATCACATTATTAAACAGGTCAGACACAAAACCATGATGCAGCAGTTCACTCCACCCACCGCCATCCTCCAAAAAGATATTTTACAACCAAATCAGAAGGTTTTCTTTGAGGTCGCACCCTGGCCTTTAGCAGCACACATAAAAGACAGTCTTTACCACACCCTTCAAAAGGTGCCAGCTCTCAGAGGATTTTGGCTATGCCTCTCTTCTTAAGATTATCTGTAACTGCAACTTCAGGTCTCAAGGCAAAGTAGTCCACCTAACAGCTCAGCACAAAAACCTGCAGAAGTTGCTTTGCTTGGTTTAAGAGAAACAACAACTAGGAATAACTTCATTTTTTTCATTTTTTTCATCTGTTGGAAAGTTTAAGTCAGGCAAAAATGTAAGGCTTTCTCCCCGCCATAAGAAAGAGAACAAAGCAATTCCTTCAGAAGCAGCACAGAAGACGTGTACGGGGCTCATGGGCTTCGCTCAGCGAAGAGCTTGTTTACCCCGAAAATCTGAAGTTACTCTGACTACACTGAGCTCATCCAGATCTAGATTGTAATCTAAATTGGAAATCTACCCTCAACCAGCACGTCTTGCCTAAACACGTGAGTTAGCCCTAAGTAGACAGAACACACACTTGACGAACACAGTCCCCCAAGAACGGACTCTTGGAGCTTCTCAGCAGCAGTTGCCATTTCATTTTACTTTGGGGTTTTTTTAGCCAACTTGGAAAACAACCAACCAACCGTACCAGCTGAGCGTACAAACAAGTCAATGACAAGCAATGCAGATGAGCTGGCTGTTGGGCACCGACGGTTCGTGCCATGCACCTCGTATGCGGCATGAAGCACCGCTCGGCCTCATCTATGCGTGTAGCTGAGTAGACCTGGTTA
>NW_009196463.1:276-7396 GCF_000690835.1 Fulmarus glacialis | reverse complement strand
CCTGGTTCAGCAGTTGGCTGTTCAGCTCTTCTCACATGAAGCACGAATCCATTATGTACCTTCTTGTATGAGAAATACCTGCCACTGGGTTTAGAAAGGTGGGTTTGGGTTTTTTTTCTTTCTTTGTTTTTAAAAGGTGGGGAAAAAATATCTAATCCCTGTTCCTCAATGGGCAGCAGGCTAGCTCGCATGGAACACTCATCAAAGCATCTCTTTAAGTAACTAAATCTGTGTCGTATTTATGCCATTTTTGTGCTATACATGACACTGAAGTCCACTCACTAAATAGGCGATTCATGAGATTTCCAGACCTCATCAGTCGAAAATTTAGCTTTCTACTAAACAGCAGTGTTACACCTATTAGGTAGAAAGTTGGAAGTAGGACTTCCTCGGAAAAGCAGAGGATGACATTTCTGGAACACAGTTTTAAACCAAGAAATTAACTGTATCTTACTTGAAAATACATCTTTTTTCAAATTAACTGTTCTTAAACTTGTTTAAAATGCTTTTTTAGAAGGAACAAGTACAGTACCATACCCATGCTGTTAAACTTACCACTAAATATATTTAAGAAATGCAATGCTGTGTAGTGTGTCTCTAATAATCCAGACATTCCTGTGACTTACTAAAATCATATTTGGAAAACACCAATGAATCTGCTGAGTAAACTTGGTTTAATCAGGTTTTTATACCTCACTTACTCTTATAGCACATGGGAGAAATAAGCATCAGAGTCAAAGAAAGATTTTTATAATCGCTGGTCAGTATGAAGTTGAATGGACAAAACTACAAGTGCATGAGTGGTATCGTGGGACAGCTGGGAGATGTGACAAGCACTGTTTTTCTTTGGGAATCCAACGGAGGAAGGCACCAGAACTCCGGACACGCCGGGAGCTAAAAAATGGAGATCTGCAAGACTATCACAGAAAGTGATGACACAGCCAAGAGGAAAAAGGAACTAGGAGTGCGGATTTCACCAGCACAAGAAGGAAGAGCCAAGAGTCTGCAATTCAGAGTACTAACTGTGTCCACAAACAGTAACAAGAGCTGTACTAGGCAGCTTAAAGTCGTTCAGGAGATGTAAACCAACGTGCCTGAGGACATAAACCAGCCACTAACTACATGGTATTAAGAACGTATTTCCTTGATAGGCAACAAGCAATTTCAGAACTGTCCATAAAAGTGGGGGTTTTTTTATTTTCTTGGAAGTATTAAGCAGTGGCATAGATGTAATACGGGAGACAAACAGGAGACTGGAGACTCCCCTATGTATAGGTAACGCTACACTGGTATTCAATACCAGGACAGAGAGAAAGCTTTGTACAATATATGAAATAAGAGGTCTGAACAGAGAATGAAGAAACAAATTCTTTAAAACCATTAGTTACTTCTCATATTTGTCAGTCCACGCGAGGAGGAAGTTCCTTTTGTAACTGCAGCTGAGACCAATGCAAAACAGATTCAAAAAAAAAAAACAAAACACAAATCAAGACGTCCAGATTCATCAACTCCAGATCTTTCTCCAGACACATGAGCGCCTTCAGAACAGCTCTGCTCCAGCCACAGAACACATTTTAAAGTATGCAAGAAAAATTATTAATAAAAAATTAAAAGAATAATAACAGTTTTGCCAAACAAGGCAATTAATACAGGTGTAAAGGCAACCTACAGAGTATAAATTACCCAGCCATCCCAAGCAGCTCCATCCTCCCACACCTCCTTCCACCCCAACTCGCCTCTTACATCAGGCACGCAGATGAACTGCGCACCTTCAGATACAAAGAAAGGGCAAGAAATTTCATCTCGAGTTCTCCTGCGTAAACAAGATGCTCTGATTTCCAGTTCTCCCTTTGCCTGACGTGTAGGAGCAGCCCAACTGTATTTTCTTACTATTTTGAGCTGGGTAAGAGCCTTATGGCTTCCTCCCTTCAGGCCATCTTTAGGGGCTTGTTGGAACAGGAATATAATTAACAACTCCCCATTCAAGCGTGGTATAGCGATTTTTAAATCCCTTTTTAAACCATAAGCTTTTAACATACCTTTATCACTGTTGCCCTTCAACTACTTATCCAAACATAACATGCATTTAGGCACTTCTCCCGAGTTATGCCAGGCAGAGAGTTTCTGGACAAGGCAACTATTTTGATTCATTGCTTCTCAAAGTTACAGAGACTTTACCACTAAAACATCACAGGTGACATTTTAGTTTCATTTAAAAAAAAAAAAAACAAAACCAAACCAAAAGTATGCCTAATTTAAAAAACAGCTTTAAAAGTCTGGAAGCAAACTGTGGCCTGATTTGTTCCTGACTTCCTACTGCCAGGGCAGCCTGTAAAGTTCCCAGGAGACTGCCAGAAACAAACTTCTCATATGCAACCTTGAAGATGACATGGCTTTAGATCCCTCCTTGATAAAGCAGTTACCACAGCGCTGCCCTGCACGCCCGGTGACGAGGGAACAACACCTGGCACGAGCACAGCGCGATTCGGCTAAACCAGAACTTGAGAGCACAGGGTCTTGACAATCAAACACCTCCCAGCTCCAGCAGTGGTTTGTATTCGTGACTTCAGTACTACTAGTCCCAACTAGAAAAAGTTTTAAAACGCTATAAAAGCTCTCTATAAATGTCAATAAAACCCAAACCGGTATCAGGAAATAAGCAGCAGAAGCTATTGGCACACATTGGCTTCTACCTCGCCTTGCTCTACAATACTTATTGTTTAACAAGTGTGAGAAAAACTGCAAGTTGCACCTTTGCAGTGCGCTGCAGAACGGACGGCCCGTCCCACTTTTCATACCAGCACCTAGGGACGCTCACAGACACACTTACACAAGGACGGTGTCTCAGCAGACTGCCTTCTCACAGTTTCCCAACAACTCAAAACGCTCCAAGCGCCAGCCCGCAGAGGAAGCGACAGGAGTTCAGCGACAGGGACACGTCCCACCACATCTCCATGGAAGTCTATTTCGGCCCTGACAGAGGGGTTACAGTTTCGTGGCTGTGCAAGGGTCCTACAAGGTCTGCAATGTTCTAGGGATGTCAGAAAGTTGAACAGCACAAGTGAGAAGATGCAAATGCTGTCAGGTTGTTTCTGACTAAAACCAATTTACAAGAAGCACAGCTATTTACAAGTAACTGGAAAATAACGTGAACTTAATTTTACATTTTTATTTTTGTTTAGCTGCATTATGCTCATCTGGAAAAAGATGAAAATATGGTTACTAGTCCATTACTAAGCTAGAATAGCCTTGGGGAACAGTATAGAATACATACAGTATAGAATACATCTGTAATCTGTTCACACAGATGTGTGAAAACCAAAGGCAAAACTTGCTGAGATAACAAAAATGTCTTAATTTAATTTCTAATACAGCAGCACAATTCCTGCGTAACAACATTAAGTTCATCTAAGAATTGGAGCTTAAATATCTTCTTTGTTAAGGTAGTTCCCGCATGCTCCCTGCGATACAGGCAAACAGACAGTAAGCTAGCAAAATATTAGGAGTTGCAAGTTTCAGCTGGCCAGGAACAACTCATGCCAGACAGTGACAGATCTGTTCGGATGAGAACATCTGCTGCTGCTGTTGAGGATACCAGGAATACTTGGACCAAATGTATCCTACAAAAGGTTTGCGGATATATGCTACAACTTATGCCAAACTTACTAGTGCAAGCATGGTTTATTCTGGTAAAAGCACTCTCATGCCACCAGACTTTACACTAGGCTCACAAACTAAATAAATTAAACCCAGGCAATAGAATTGTACCTACATTAGGCCAATTGCCAGGACAAAAAGTGCTAAAAAAAAAAAAAGCTAAAAAGCTAAAGTGCAGGCTTCTGGCTGATTTGTTACAGAAGAGAAAATTAAGAGCTAACCTGGCTCGAATTTAACTTCTCTGGGATGCACAGCAACATCACTTTGAGCCAAACCACACTTTGTCCTATGGCAGTCTCTTCCTGAGGAATCCTCCTTTTCTCAGGCTCAGGAACATACCACAAGATGTTAGAGATATGCAGGAAGAGTTCTGTGTTTTGTAAATGACAGGATTTGCTCCAGGGGCACACAGAGGGATTAGATTAACCTGTACATATAAGGCAATTCTCTAGGAATTCACACAACCACCCCAGACCTCACTGCCCTCAGAGAGCTACAAGCAACTTGGCATTAAGCAGTTGAGGCAAGACCTCAAGAATCAAACTACCACAAAAATTAAGAGTCTTACTGGTCCCACAGACGGAAAATTTATTCATGAAACAGGCCTATTTTTTTTTTTTTATGTGCTTGCAGAAGCTAGCCTATGGACAAGAAAGGCAGATGGGACCCACGACACCAGTAACACTTCCACGTGTTTCTGTGTCCCCTTCACGTCTTTCGACCTCTCCCCGCTGAAGCTGCCATTTTTGAGGTGCATGGGTAATCCAGTTGCCAAATAACTAGAGGGAAGCCACATCACTATAATTTACAAGTGTCCTACTCATAACCAGTCAGCCAAACAGCTTCCATGCAAAACTAAAAAGCAGGTAACGCTCCTCTCTCTGCGGCTGCACAAATCCTTCAGCACACACAGACTCTGCTCACACCCAACCACCCCCTCAGAAAGTCCATGCCTACTTATTTTCCTACTCACACCCTAAACTAAGCATTCATGCAAACCCTACACAGCTTCTGAACTCACCTACCAACTTGCCCACAGCCACAATACATAATGACACAGCCAGATACAGAAAACACCACGCCAACTCATACTTCCACTTCTTCACTGCCGAGTATAAGTTTCACATATCTACTGATTCTTCTTCCAAGTTTTACTTCTGAAATTAGTTAATGGATTTTTCTGAGCTTTATATTGGAATTTTTCAAATGAGAGCGACCCAAATCAATTGGCATCTGGAGAGTGTAACAGCCTCTGGTACCAGAGCTCGCTTTCAAATCATCTACCCGTAAAATACAAAGACATAGAAGTCTTGAGTCTTGTGCAATAACTCTTTATATAGAAATGTAAACCAATCATTTTATTTTGAGTGTTGGTTTTGCAAATAAACAGGACATGCATAGACTAGGTACAGACTGGAGATTAATCTTATCTCCAAAAAGAGCCACTGAAACATTACTTTTGGCTGGAAACGTAATGCTCCATCATTGGCAACCTACCTGACCAATTCTACCCAATGTGAAGACCAGCTGGACTAAGAGATAGATCCTGGAGTGATAAAAAGAAGAGAGACAGGCAGCAGGTAAAAATTAGGCTCTGCAAAGGCAGGTAGTACAAATGTGTTTCTTAATGTGCCATAAAAGAGCTAGGTACATGTATTTTTGGTTCTCTACATCCTGCAAGCCCGAGGAGAAAAGGTGAGTAAGCTTAAAAAAAACCAAAAACTTAATCATATTTATATATTAATGCATGTAACCTACTTTCACACATAGTTAATGAGTCCTTTCATGGGATTTTGAACCTGAACAATTTTGAGTTTAAAAAAAACACAACTCTAATGACTACAAGTTTTGATGCTAATGTAGTTATGTCTGCCGCTCTTACTCCTCACCCACGCTTAACTCATGTTTCCCCACTACATTTTTCAGAGATTAACAAAATGCAATATTTAAAGATTAAATTCTGTGAAAAGATACTTCTCCATAGAATAATTTACAATACCTTTTAATTAAGCAGTCTTTTTCACAGTAAAAAATTGCACATTTCCTGTAAACTAATCTCCCTGTTACATTAGAACGGCAGTTTTTCCAAGAATATAACCTCTTTCCACCTAGAGCAACCCTTCTGAACCTTAATTTCAGATATGGCGTACAGTTATCTAAAACATGATGACCAACAACCTAAAAAGCATTCAGGCGTTTTGAAGAGTATTGGATCAAAGGCTCATTTCAATTTCACGTCTTTGATTTGTCTTTCACCACAGTCTTCCAAAACTGTTTCTCAAGACAAGCAGTGAAAAAAATTATTAGTAGTACATAGGCTCCGTGGTGCCTTTTTTGCAAATTCTTGCTGATCTTCCTTCTCTGTAAATTTTATTTCATTTTCTATCTCAGCTCTGCTAGCTCAACCAGTGCAGAGAACTGTTTCTTTAAGTCTGTCCACGATCAACACCCATTTAAAAGTTAATCACCAACTTCACATTCTATTTATTTTTAGTTTATTTTTGTACTTGAGAATGTCAAAGTTATACTACAATGGTCACCCAAAATACCATATTGCCTAAAAGCAGATAATAATACGACACTGAAGCAGGTTGCATTTTTTTGGAGAGCAGCATACAGACTCCCCATCTCACCTAGCGCAAATATGCAGATTTTTGTGACAACTTCACAGGACGCTACAACTGGAAGGAATGCCCAACCATTACAAACAGTCTGCTACAGACTTACGATAATCCTGCGTTTACATGATACTGAAGGGTCTGTTCCTACTCTACAGACTAAGACATAACTAATGTCTTTATTACCTGCAAATGATAGGACTTAAAAATAAAAACCAGAATTAACCGCTTGTACGTTTCGTTTACACGCAGATGTGTACTATAAAAAAATCTTACGGCGGGTATATTCTTTCTACTTGACGTCATTGTACACATCACCACTGAGTGCAATGGAGATGCTCAAACTGCTGTCAATGGCTGCAGCAGGATCTTTTATGAAATGGGCTTCACTGAAAACATAGTCCAGGATAAACTGTTCGCCGGGCCACCTCAGAAACCACGACTGTGCTAATACAGCTCGTCCTCCCCAGCACTCACTGTCAAACTGCATAGTTCTGACTGCACATGCTGCTGACACCCACAGCCATGAGCAGCCAGCTCTCCTGGCATGGCCGGGCTTTGATACCTCTGGCAATTTCCGAGATATGTTCTTAGATATTGCACAGGCACAAGGGAACAAGAGATGGGAAGACAAACCAGTGTTTTTTTTAATTTAAAAGCTGACGTATGTCAGAATCCATAACTACCACCTGGAGCCCTGTCTTGCTAAAAGACATTAAGAAGAAAAAAACGATCCTGAAGTGCTGACTCGGTGCAGCCAACGGTCGCAAACCCCAGCATCTACAAGGCCAGCGGCAGGTACACCGCATCGGTGCGCGGCTCCGACAGCGTCGCGCAGAGGCACC
>NW_009196463.1:0-209 GCF_000690835.1 Fulmarus glacialis | reverse complement strand
GCAATCCTCAGAAGTTTATATTTTCTGGGTCGCTTGTTCACGCCAGCCACTTGGTAGCACTTAAGTTGTTCGGGGCATTTTTCTTCCAGTGGGTTAAACAGCCTTTCAAACCTGAAAAAAGCAGCAGCTCAATGCCGAGAACTCGACCGCTCCTCCGGAGGGGCTGGGGTCCGCGGGGGGAGCGCACGGTGGCACCGGCCGGAGGGAGG
>NW_009196462.1:0-2012 GCF_000690835.1 Fulmarus glacialis | reverse complement strand
GGAGCCGCGCGGTGATTGGTGCGTTGCAGCGCCCGCCCCGCTGCACGGCAGAAAGGTCCCTTCTCCCCGCTCATTTTGTGTTTCTTAGGAGTCGAAAAAGCCTGTTTTTATCAGAATTTCTGCCACCGACCCCCCCCCAGTTCGCGGCGGCGTGGAAAAGAAAGACTGTTGTTCCCCTCGGCAAAGTTTCCCTTCGAAGAGGCGAAGGGTGATTTAAAAAAGAGGCGATAAACCCCGAGTCCTGGACCTGGACAGACCTCGGGAGACAGAAACTTTTGTTTTTCCTTCTAAATAAAATCCGCGACGTGGGCAACTGAATCTCCAAAGTAATTAATTATTGTTCTTTAAAGGGTCTTCTCTTAATCTGAACTGAAAATCAGAGATTCGAATCGGTATTTTAATCGCAAATTGATTTCAAAGAGGAGGAAGTAACACAGGCTCATCTCGAGCACTGAATATGGATTAGAAATTAGCTTCTTTGTCCAAAATCCTTTACCCCTTTCAAAATAATTAAAATAAATTAAATTAGTGCATTATGCAACAAGGCGAGAAGCAGATTAAAGTCCTGTGAAGGGCTGTTTGTGCCCCAGAAGGAGATGACTTTTTACAGCATAGCAGCTTGTGCTGTGTTGCTCAGTGTGCACAATGCAGACATGGTTCCCTAGTGCTCTGCTACAGAAACACCTATTTTCTTAATAAATTAGGCGACCTAAGAACCTAACACGGCCAGTTTTTGTTAACAATTATAATGAATGCCCTTTCACTTTACAATTCAGCAGTGTTTTTATTTTGATACAGCTTGATTGGTGAAAATCTGAGTCATCATTATCTAAGGAGACACTGCTGCAACTGATTTTCCCTACTTCTACACAATAAAACTTGCTCAAGTTACCAGTTAGGGCTCCCCTTTCCCAGCAGATTACAAAATATTCAATTTTTTACTGTCCAGCGACTGATTCCTGCATTGGAAGTAATATTAAAAATAACATATCCAACTGATGTATCTGTTATGTTAAAATGACTGGCTGCTAGCAAGAGGGGGAAAGTCTTCGTCTGCACTTTTACCAACACCACGCTTAAACAAACTGAAAATAAATGCCTTTTAATTCTCAAAGCATAGAGAATTAAAACGAGTATTCTCTGATACCTTAGTTATCGCCTACAACCCTTTGTTTGCCAAAGGCCTGTCAACCGTTTGTTACCACTTACTATTGTAGCTGTCAGTGGTCCTAAAATTTTGTGCAATGTTATAATTCAAACACTTCATGTTTTCAAATGGATAATTATTAAAATGTGTTTATTGAACTATAACCATTGATTTTTTGTTTCTATTTCAACATCATCATGGTAATGTTCAGCACTATATATAAGGTAGAAGCAAATCAGTGCTTTTTACCTCAAATTACCTGTCCAGCAATGACAAATTACTCTCAAACCATTCAGCTTTCAGGCAGAAAACAGGCACAGCAGCTCAGACAAAGCCGTGAGAAAACTGTATTAAAAATTAATAATTCTGGATGCCTATTGTTATGAAAAAAATGACAACGTCTGTAGGTCAAAAGGTTATTTAGAAGGGGGTCGTTTTTAAAGGCATCAGTGAGTTACCTCCGCTTCGCATTGGGCCGAGCTGATACAGGAGGGGCCTGCTGGGGCTGCGGGTTCCTTCCTGCAGCAACATCCAACCTTGCGCCTTTCCCACCCCTACCAGGACAAAACGATTCCTTTCACATGGGATAAGCCTTGTTAATTTCAGTACATATTCACACCAGCAATTAACACATTACTCTGTAATGCCAGATTTTTAAAAACTTTAGTAATCTTGGTTTTCAGCAGCAGATAATAGAAGAGTTTTGGCTTTTTTTTTTTTTTTTGCTAGGATCTACAGCTCCTTTTATGAGGAAGTGGGTGGCTCTAAAAAGAGCCTTTGGGTTACTTTTGAGGTGGGAATGCTCCTCAGGTTTGTTTTACTTGCTCTTCGCTTTATGGCTGTCGGTCTTCTTGGGCAGCAGCAC
>NW_009196461.1:0-18613 GCF_000690835.1 Fulmarus glacialis | reverse complement strand
AAAGATGATACCAGTGCAAGGCTCCCAATAGCATATGGTTTCCACTTTAAAACAGATGGAGGAATTCAATGTCTTTCTAGATTTCTTTACTAATAAACATGTGCATAAATGTAGTTTTTAGTAGTTTTTTGGCATCAATTTGTTAATTGTGTTCATCTTCAGGTATCTCAACATCACAGCTAAAGAATTATCACCTTCTAGAGGCATAGTTCCAGTAAAATAGGTGATATGTATTCTATGTATCTAATTAATTATGTGTTTATTCCTTTAAAAAATGGAAGGATGACATGGCTTCACCTCTTCAGCCAATACTCACGTGAAACGACCGCTAGAGAAGAACGCAGGAGGCGAGTGCTAGTGTTAAATAACAGCTCCAAGCAGTTTGCTTTGTCTCCTAATACAAATTTTCCTGGGAATTGCTTAGGGAAATGGGGAAATCTTTTAGAACACTGATTTGTATAGAAAGTATGTTACAATTCTTTAAGAAGCATATCTTTAAGTGGAGTGGCATATCAGCTTGAGGTGCAGAGTATGAGAGTTGTTGCACTGGAGGTTAGAACAGGGCCAACATTTTTCTGGCAGCAAATTTGATTTTTCAAGCGACAGCACCTCTGTATTGGAGAGAGGAGTGCCACCTACTGAACAGCGAACAAAATCAGCACCTATGCCAGAAACAGCACAAGGCTACTGACAGGATTACCGTCCTCTGCATTCCTTCATTCTTCCTGAAGAACAAAAGCTAAACATTTCAAGCTGAAATGGCAGTAATTTTTTGTACCTGTTTGGTATTTTGCTATAAGTCAAGCAGGAAAGTTACAAAGAACCTACTAAAAAGTTATAAAGATCTCTTAAAAAATAGGTCATTACAGCTGATACTATGATCTATATGCATCTTTTAACTCTTTCAAAACTCTGGATATCCGAAAATCTCAGCCAATGACTTATCTGGAGTCAAGCTCTATCTTGGTTGTTAACTTCCAGGCAACATTTTTTTTTGTTGTAGTAACTTGTCCTAATTGCTATTGAATTATGGTGCTACAGTTACTCAAGTGCAGTATCGTTCTGACAGAACAGACACACTTTCTAACATACCATTTTCTTCCCTTCTTTGTACCCTTCCCCCTATGATAATGTTTTCTAATCCTGTTTTTCATATTTAGATATAAAATGCAAGCTCTACAAAAGAAGCATCCTTCACAAACAGCCCCAAGATAAATAAATCCATATATACTTGTTTCAATCCCATTTTCCACTAAATAGAAAATTCAAACATAAATGTGTCTTTGAAACTTGTAACATTTTCCATAGTCTAGAAGGAGAGAAGATAGTCTCTCCCATTCAGACAACTGAAAATACTGCTGCTTCAGTGAGAAAACTGAAAAATGAACTGCATTACTAATTAACAGTAAGTAAAGCCAAACATGTTTGTTATAGTAATTGTAAGTTACAACCATTGCAGACAGGTAGTAAATTTTTTAGGACTACAGAAAAAAAAATGTTTAAAGTTCCAGGGAAAACTCTAAACATTGTTCCCACGTTTTCCCGTGTTTCATGCCAGGTTAAGACTTTTGCTGCAGTTTTTGAAACTGTTAAATCAGACAGATTAGACAGAGGTTTTACTACAACCTCATACAAGATGATATTTCTAAGAACCACACTCACAGATTATTGCTACAAGACCTGTAGCAGAAGACCAGAAAAGCTACTAACTAAAGGCCTAGAACATAAAGAAACGAATACACAACACTGAAGCCATCGTAAGCTTAATCAAGTTATGTGCCCTTGAATACACTGGGTTCTTCTAGCACAGGAAACAGAAGCTTCTTGTTTACGTGTAAATTCTCTCAAGAATAAAGCCATTCCCGTTCAAGGAAAGGAAATAAACTTAAGCGCTAGATCAGCTAGAAGTGCTTCCTGTATTCAAGGTGCCAAAACAAAACAAGTGAAAAGGGAATTGTTCACAACAATGTAAAAATACAATGATGGAACACCTGAAAGTTAAATCAACATTTTTTCCCTATTGTTTTAGGTCCAAACTTCCAAAGGACTGATTCCAGAGGACTCATTGTCAAATCCTGGAGCCAGAAAGAAAATCTGCCTCTAATTCCATTGTTTTGGCAGAAAACAATCAGCTTGCCAGCATGCAATTTCTTTAAGTGAAGGAAATTCAGGAACTAAACACAAACCAGTCAGAGATGCTTTCACCGCCAGAAGGAGGAATAAGTCAATTCTCAGCAACAGCACATCAGAAAGTAGTTCAAAAATACACGAGGCTTCCATTCTAAATAGCCATTATCTTCTTCTCAATCAAGAGTTAAAGTTTGTCCTGCCTTTTAGACTGTCTACCTGTGAAAGTTTTATGAGCATCAATCTGTCAAAGTATCTGACTTCTGTCCATGGGCCAAATCTGTTCTGAATAATGAAAAGCCTTAAATAACTCAGCCTAAACCAAGCAGAATCATTCCTACAACAGGAATAGGGCTATTATTCCTAAAAGGATAGTCAGCATCTTACACATTTGACTCTCTCATAATTTTAAATGCTCTGAATAGGAATTTGGTTTCTAGATACTTAGGACATACTCCCCTCTGGAAATACCTTCCATATTTTGGTACCACTAGGGCTGAACGCTGCCTTGTGCAAATACTTACCTCAGAATACGATGGGACTGAAAACAGCAGCCTGCTATACATCAAAGAATGCTTCGTTCGTGACTGTAGCTGATGCAAGAGTACAGATGACCTTTCAGTCAAGGAGCACCTGCTCGTTCACCTACTCTGAATTATATATACAAGATATACATGTAACAGTAGGAATCAGCATTTTATATCCTCCAACTAACAGAAAATGCTGGGATCATGACTAAGCATGGGAACTGTATAGGAAGAAAAGGGACAAGGTATGATCCATACTCCAAATCGACCTACTCCAGCTTTTTTTTTTTAAATATTCATAGTGGCTAAATTATTTTCTCAGTTATATAAAATATATTGCAAAATAATATAAGCTGTTTGAGAGGACTGTAATTTTCTAGTAGGATACTTTGAAAACTAATCATCATAATGCAGTTGAATTTCTGCTTGATGTTATTTATGATTCTAGAGATCTTGAAAATTACAGGAGGGGTGAATGGTAAGGTAAAGGAAGAATGCAAAGTAATCCTTCTGTCCTGAGAGTCTGTTGTAGAAGAAAGGCATCTTTCAGTGAGCTGAAATTGTAGCGTTATTCCATTGTATGTACAATGTAATTAAAAATTAAAATTTGCATGCAACCACCGAGAGGTTTGAGATGAAGCACCACTAGTGCAGCCAGCCTGGATGCTGCTGGTCAGAAGAATCCATCCCTGCCTGTATGCATCAGATTCCACATAGTCCATGCGTAGGTTCACTTACAGCAGAGAAACTCTCTAATGGATTTATTTCAGGTTTACGAAATGTAGCATCTTGACATTCTGATTACATTTGTGTTGTGAGTTTAAACTTCCTAGGATTCATTGAGAAGTAGGACTACACAGGAAAACTTTTGCTGCCTCTAGAGATCAAGGACTGACATTGTGAGCTTTAGTTTACAAAATCTCTACCAATTCAAAAGACAGCTAGCTTTCAAAACATAAGATGTTAACGAGCAATGGGTGATACTTGCCAATAGGCACTGAATACCCCACCCATGCATCTGTAGGCAGGAGATCACAGCCATTAAAACAGAAGGCAAAAATTGATTGACGTTAACTTTATTCCAAAATATGTGTAATTTACAGGACTAAGTGCTTCATTTGTGAACAAAACGTTTCAATACTTGTGAATAACTTATCGTAGCTTTGTATAACACTTCAGTTTCCAACAGAGGGAAATATGAAACAGTATTTTGGCACAAGGTTTTCTATGCATGCATGCATTAATATACTTAAAAGTTTCACAATTACTAGGACAACATTCCTTCTTTGGGATTGTCATTTGTAAAATAGGTGTAAGAAAAGAATGCTTGTTTTGTCTGCTCACTGCGAGTTTACTGGCTTAAATAGCAAGAATTAAACATGGACATCCTTTGAAAACTAAATTTGTCCACTAGATCAAAATCCCACCAGTGATGAGAAGAAAAATATTTTAAGAACATTTCTCAGCCTTATTAACTCACACATGCTTTAGAAAAGACTCACCCGTGAGATTTATTACTCATCCATTCCAAATAATTACAAGTTTAAATTAGATCATAATCAGGTGTTGAATTCTGTAAACTGAAAAAAAAAATATGGCTATCTTTCATATCTAGCTTTATCTTAGATGCACTTGCAAATATCTGTAGATAGAAGTATTGTCAATCTAGCTCTGCATGCCAGTGCTTGAAGCATGCAAAGCATTAGTTGTTGTGAAACGTACAGTTTACATCATCACAAGTCATCTATTATATTCCATTGATAGTTATGTTGAATATACTGCTGTAAAGCCAGTATATGAAAAAGAATCAGAAGTAAAGGACTTCTGTAATTTAACTCAGCCGTTCCTTCAGGAGTTTCCACCGTTTCAGGCTGTCCGATTACATTTCCGGTGAAGTGGAAGAGTCACACACATGAATACAAACATACCCTCAACCTGACTGCAAGGCAATGCAGAGCTGAACAATGTAGTTCCTTGATTCTGTTCATTGCATAGCAATGGCATTTTAAACAATAAAATTCAGTCATGCTCTAAGCAGCAAATCCTTCTAGCACACATTTAAATTCACACCAACTGTTAAAAAACAACAAAAGAAAAGAAGATGCATGTTTGCACCATGCATTGAAGCTTGCTACCATTAAACAACCCTATCCTCATAGTGTTCATATCAAGTTATTAATGGAAGTCTGTTTACAGTAGGCCTATTCTACTAGGAACACAAGCATAGCAGCACCTTAAACCAAACATGAACGAAAAAGCCTGCAAGGCCCAGAATGCTAACAACATTTTGGTGTGAATGTATTTGGAACAGTAAATTGTACACTAAGATCATGTTTAAAAAAACAACACATCAGAAATAGATTAAAGCAAAGGAAGCTGTACGACCTCAATGATAAAGGCAAGTACATTTGGTTCACCTCTTGAGTTGTCATTTCAGTAACATATTCTTCTGCCAGTTGAGCACCCTATGTTGATTCACTATGTATTAGTCCTATTGACTTACCCTATATTTGAAAGGCTATTAGAAGAACACTAACACTCTAAGATCCCAATCCTTCCAACACTTTCATCCCTACCCAGCCTCACAAAAAAAATCAATTCAGATCTGACTAAGCACATGAGCATGTATTGGCAGGATAAGGATTTAAAACAGTGGAAGGCAGCCATCTTTCTTTGTTCTGTTGCCTCTACACAACCAAGGTACATATGACTAACAGGGAAATTCAGCCTTTTGTTTTCAACAGAAAAAATGACTGCGTGTGCGCCTTGGAATAAAAATTTGTAAGGAGTGTTAGTTACGTGCATTAAGTTACAGACACTGATTGAATTGTTCAAAACTAGACGAGGTCTCACAAGGCTTGTTTTACAGCTGTTTAATTTACAGCTGCAAGCTTTTTTTTTTTTTTTTTTTTTTAAGATTTCATGTCCTTTGGAAATGAAAATTTTCTAGACACAAGCAGCTTTGCATAGCTAAGAATACATACCGTTAGTAAACTCTGACTTTAAACTACCGAATTCTCCAGGCTGACATGAAGAGTTGGGGGAGGATTCCCTCCCTACCCAAAGCAGAAAGAAGTATTTATAAGTGTATTAGCGGAAATAGATGCAAATAAAGCCAAAAGTAGAAGAAACATACATGTACTGTCATACAAACTTTTAGCATTGTGACAAACAAACATGGAAGACAACAAGACAGACCTCTCATTTTTCAGCTGTTTTGTGCTTATGTTCTCATAGAATGGGTGTCCCAAACTTGCTATGTTTCAGTTGTTTGATTTTTTTATATACTAAAGAAAAGTTCAAGTGAAACTACAAAACTACTAATTCAATTTTAGAGTAGCATTACACAGGCATCCAGATCAAGATCCAGCAATCACAGCATAACAGAATGAAAGCAGGAAATGCAAAGAGTAAGTCCAAGTAACATTAGTATCACTTCCAGATAAAAATTTGTACAAAGAGGCTATGGAGAATCTGATGTTACTTTTTGTATAGCAGTTCAAATGGCAGTAGAGGATACAAAAGAGAATAAAGAAGTAGTAAGTCACTGCTGACCAATACTTACAATAGAGACAGTGCCTTGAAAATCAAATCAGAGACAAACTGCAGAAAAAGGGAGATAAGTATCATTTTAGTACTACCAAGAAATAGTTCTGACTGAAGTTTATTTTTAAAACAAAACAGAAAACTAGCCATTTTAAAGCACTTATTCAAATTTGAAGAATTTGCAATATTCAGCAGCAGTATTTCAGATCAGGTTTCATTAGGTTTGCTGTGGGATTCAGCAAACTATGAAGTCTGGTTGCAGTCTTCCCATTTTCACAAAAATACGTACTAAATCCAAACTGAGTGACATATGCCAGCAACATAGGATCCAAACCTGTTTCTGACTTTTATGAATAATTTATGGAGAACCAAATTTGTGAAGAAGTTAATTTTGGTCAGAATGAGCCACTTCCCTAAGATGCAGATGTATTTAATAATTTCTTAATACTGCACTTTCAAGAAATAATTTCATGTTGTAGTACTGTGTTCACCTAATTAAAGTTCAAACTATTTTAAACCCATAGAATGAGGGAAGGGAATGGTATTTGCATGTTCTAATAAAAAACACAAAGCTCATAAATACTTTTAATTACAAGGTACAATAAATGAGTAACGACTACATTGTAAGATTGCACCCACAAACCTTAGTTTTTTCTGATAGTCACTGATGTTAAGAGCTTTGGCTTACACCATAAGAATGTGGCAATTCTCATTCTGATTTGTAAATTAGTTTCCAAGTTCTTTAAATGCTAGCTGGTCTCTCAGATGGCTACTATTCAAAGCTCCTCATCACCTAAGATTCCTTCTCTTGCAGAACAAAGACCAACTTTCTAAACTCAGAGGTAATGAACAGTTTCTCACTCTGCCTTCTACAGCTGTGGAAAATGCAGTTTTCCCCAACCAGATTTATAGTAACAGCTTCTCTTTCATGCATCAGTACAGACAACTTGCACATGGGAAATAGAAGCCTATGTATGAAGAAATGTTCTCTGGTATTCCAGCCAGGGGGAAGAAAGGAGAAGGAAAAACACTTTAAAACCTGAAGATGCAACATTACTAGAAAAATACTGGAATAGAATAAATTAACCTAATTTTGTCATTTATCTTATTTCCCAATTTCAAAGTAGGCAGGTAAATATGAATCAGTCATATCTTCAGAAAAAACAGAATTACAAGCAATGCCTTCCTTTTTTTAATACATCCCACCTTTAAGATCAGAACTCTAGGCATTGTGAAACCAGGGGGGGCTTTCCCCAAAGCAGAATTACTGTACTCCTGGGGGGAACTGCAAGATTCCTTTCTGCAGTTTCTTCAGCCAAAGACTGGAAGTATCTCAACTTGCACCTAGAAATGTTGAAAAATTAAACTGGCAACACAGCTGTGGTTTCAGGAATTTTCCAGGAAGAAAATATGGGTTTCAAGTTAATGTAAAGAGATTATTTCCAGTAAAAGTAGAGACGGTTACCATATTAGCGTGTTAACTATGGCAATTTGAAGAGTGGTAGGAAGAGAGAAAAAAAAAAGGTATTGCTCATTTTCAGCAAAACAAGCTAGCTGCAACGGATGAGTAACTTAACTCCCACACCCTTCAGTTGAGGATATGAAGCACAAAGCATAGCGAGTCTTCAAAAACTAAGGCTTGGACATAGATTTACTGATGGGCTGCCTACTAAATAGGCAGCCAATACCTCTCCTCTCACAATGGAGGAGTAAAGTCTGTTACAGGCCCAGGAACTTGACACAAAGAGGTTTCTCTTTTCATTTAAGGTAACAGAAACTAAAGTCTGTCCATGACAAAACCAGAGGCCTACGTTTTGCAGGTCGTATAGTAAGAGATAAAAATCAGTTAAGGCCAAATTCCAACATACATTCACAAATGGCTTCATTTTTTTTTCATGCAAATGAAAAATACTGCAAGCAATGGTATGAGAGGCAAGATGAACATTAAACAAAATTCCAAGAGGTCACACATTTCTTCTCTGAAAAATCAGTTTGTTTGAATTTGACTACACTCAGGAAAACTCTCTAAAAGCTGCAGGAACTGAGGGCTGCAGATCAATGTGCAAAAGCAAGATACAGCTATTCTGAAAGAGCTTCTGTGAGCTGATGTCCCAGCTCTGTTGTACAGATTCCAATTGTTTTTGGAAGCGGGAAGTCTAAAAACAGGAGTCTAGGTGCGTGAGTATAATTTAATTTCCCATTTCTAAAGACTTCTGTTAAGGTAATAGAGGTATAAACCACTGTAACATTTCTCAATTTGTATCTTAATAAAGCTAGGAGAATTTCAGCGAGAACAAATTATTCCAGTCTTTGAGGCACACACATTGTAACATTTGCATCTTACAGACAGAAATAATTTAAGCAAAACCCTCCTGAAGACTATAAAAATGTAAGTTCCATTTATTACACTAGCTAAAAGGACAACATACTAGTTTTCCCTATAATTATGTATTCCAAGTTGTTTTCCCACCCTTCAAAGGTCATCAGTGCCACTCAGGGAAAAAAATTTAAAGTACTGCTTTCTACATATTTTTAATAATAAATATATTCAACAATTCAGGAGATATGAGTCTAGTGTGTTGGACAGGTATTTGGAAAAATACCAACTTATGCAGGAGAAAGAGCTGTGAAGGCATAAAGTAAGAGAAGACACTACGGCTTATTATGTTCATGCCGGATTTAAAATACAAGCTACTAAAAAAAGTAAACAGAAGTAGCTTACACTAACAGAATCCTCCCCCATAAGTTCAGGGAAGCGTCTGAATTGGACAGGTCAGGGTTTTGGTCCAGCACGTTGGAACCCTACATGTAAGCCAGGAATAGATAGAGAGAGAGATATATAGAGCAACTAAAAGTTCTTCCGTTTAAATGAAAGCAGTATCAGCTTTGTAAAGAAGTTTGAGGAAAAAACATAGGCACCACATAGTTGGTTTTTTTTAAGGTTCAAATGTACATTAACATGTTACAGCCCCCCCTTCCGCCCCATTTATACACACATAGCTTATGTAAAGTTATATATTCAATAGAGTACCTTCACCATGAAAAGTCTCTTAGGCCAACTGCTCACGATAACTACATTCAATAATGCAAAGTGGATAACTTGGTCAAGCCATCTCTCCCACCCCAATAACTTAATTTCAAACCACAGAAAACAGTTATATTACGTAGTACTCAACGGCTGGGCTTGTCAGAGCTCTGAAACAAGGAGCACAGCTCTTCACAGGTCTGTGTTTCCACTGAACTGAACTGGGACTCCATTGTATTCCAGGCTAAGTCAGCCAGAAGAAAGTCATCCATTGCTGTCTGCGTCTCATTGCTGGTAAGGAATAAACTCCCCAGATTCTCAAAGCAGCTATCCATAGTCTGTGTTTCAGTGCTACTGAGCTGGACTTTGCTTTCAACATTCTGAGTAGGCATGTTTTTAGTAGCTGGATATAATTCTGTCTGGGTTTCCGTATCAGATGAGTCAGTACTCATGGAGAAACTAGACTGCTTCAGAATACTTCCTAAAGGCAGATGGGTATTACTGTCCAAAAAGAAATTCAAGTCTGTCTGTGTCTGTGTATCAAACATCTCCAAACCTAAGAAGTTAGAATTTCCTCGGCAGCTATATGATTGAGTGGCACTATCTGAAAATAAGAAATCAGTCTGAGTTTCAATGTCCAATGACTCCAAAACTGGCTCAGAGTTTAGGGTACCAAGCTCACTCTCTTCCGTCTGAGTTTGGATATTGGATGCTGAAAAGAACTCTTCAATGTCAAAGTCTATTCCTGTGCTCTGTGATGGACCAGATGGCAGATGCGTGTCAGCATTAGAACTTGTCTCAGACAGAAGGCCACGATTATCCAGTGTCTGGCCAGACATGTTTCCTGAAAAGATGTTTTCCAGATCACTTAGTAGATCAATTGTCTGGGTTTGATTATCCATCGTATTTTGAGGTGGAAGTATATTAGTCTGCGTATTGAAGCTGATAAGGGATTCAGACTTCACCATATCTTGATTCAGGCTCTTGCAATTACTCCTTTGCAGCAAGGTTTGATCTATATTTGCAGGCACTAAATTGTTTTCTGGAAGTTCAATGTGAGTAGAAACATTATATGATGAATGAACATTGTCAAAGATGTCGCTGCACATGACAGCCTGGTCCATTTGCACTCTTCCATCAAGAGAGTCCTGTGTCCTACTGGTTTGAGTCTCTCTAGAAATGCCACACGTTGGAAAACAAACCTGACTAAAAGCATCAGTCTGAGCAGCTATGGATGAAGTCAGTTTGGAAGCAGGCAGCAGCGTCTGTGTTTGTACACTGATGGGTAACGAAACCTGTGAACTGAATGACAGATCTGTCTGAGAGCAAGAGGATACAGAAGAATTGGGAGTCCAGGCCGCAGCCGGTACAAAGTTCTGTGAAATATAAGATAAGTCAGTCTGTATATTTATTGAAGAAATTTTGTTCTTGTGACAAACATTCCCCAGCTCTTGCCCTGTGTTATTCGATGTAACCTTATCCCACTCAACTTGTACACCAGTACTTACTGGTTCATGATCACCAGAATTTGTCACTTTTGAAACAGGCATACTATCTTTAAATACAAGTGTTTCTGCCTCCAGTGCTGGAATCAGAATTCCTATAGATTGAGGCAATAAATGAACAGTACTTACAACTGAACCTTGATTATCAACAGTCACCACAGCAGGTTTGACAGAAGAGTCTGTTGCAGATACATATATAGGCAAGTGAGCAAGCTGCATCACTGGAAGTTTAACCAAAGCCACCTTAGGCTTTGGTAAAAGCATCTTCGGTGCACATTTTGACTGCATTTGGTTCGTGAAGTTAGAACTGCAGGAGCCTTCAAGAGAGGCCGCTAGTTTCACTTCAGAGGGCTCCAATTCCTGACTGCCAGGATTATTATTTTGTGTATTGACAAATGCTTCATTTGCTTTCTCTGCCAACTGCTGATTAAGTACGGAGGTTTCCATTTTCCTTTTCTTACTGGGAGGATCCCTGTGAACGTGAGATCAATAATTTATACCGCTTTCAAGCACAAAACATCTGCCTTCCATTCTTTTGAGTCATTGCATTGAAAATATAAACTGAAGTCACAGATGAGGTTGGATATGAGAAGACAACTAATCCTGATTAAAACATAAAAAGACTCCATGAACTTCAATTTTGTAACATTTCATTCCTCACTCTCCCATTTAAAAAAGAAAAAAAGGTTACCTCTTTTATGGAGACCTATTTCTAAATGGAGGCGAAAGTTTAGATGGTTTCTTCCCCCTTGCACATTAAGCACTCTGATTTGAAGACATGTTTGTTACTTTGATGCTAACTCAGACCAAGCATTGAAGGGACAGTGCTCTTAAAATTAGTGTACAGGTAAAGGTCTCTCATGGAAATTGAAGATACAATTAGCACTCCTTCACACAAAACTTAATTTTGCATGACTCCTTCACACAAAACTTAATTTTGCAGCAGTTGAATCTCCAAGACAGACAGGCTAGGCCTCAGGAAACAGATTACCCTTTATAAAATATATGTACACGTTAAGACAACTATAAATCTAAACATGCATATATAGGCATTTAAAAAAAAAATTCACTAATACTTGCAAAGACGACTAGACTATAAAAGAAAATAAATTGAACTGCATTCCACACCAGTTACCAGCTATAAACGTTTCCAAACCATCTCTATTCTCACAGAACTGTAAAAGCAGATGCAACAAGAACCACTAGCATTTATGTCATGCAGTGCAGTGTTATCAGTACTTTTTTGTTTTCTGTGGGGAACCTGATCTTATTGATTAGACAATCATCATTGCCTTCAACAAAACAGAAACTACTAAAGCAACAGAACAAAGAAACTGCAAACTGCTTTACAGCTAAAACAATGTGCACCTATTTCCAATTTAATCAACAGAAAGGAGACAAAAAGCCAGTACATGGGAGACAGAGGACTTGGTGATGAATGTAAGTATCATTACTTAACTGCTTCACTTTTACCTGTGTTCTGCAGGAATTTCATGGCCGGTTCTGTAAATATGAGACAGTAATGCTGTTCTGCTGGCATAAGGGCACCCACAAGTACACTGGAAAGTCTTGCCACAGACCTCTATATGCCGTTTCAAATACCATTCTGTACCATAGGAGTTACTACATTTATCACATTTGTGCTTCTTTTCAGCATGCATTTTCATAAAGTGCTAGAATACACAATGAAAAGTAAACATTAGCCTTCAGTAAAGATAAAAAAAAGAAAATCATGTTTAGGGGAGACATGAATATTTGCATTTTTTTAGTTGTTAAATAGCATTGAAGAGTAGAATTAAAAACTTTTTAAGAGTCTCATTAGGAATAAGTCACAAGCTTAAAGAAATCAACAGAAAGAATTTAAAGTTTGCAAATCTGCTTGTGCTATGTGCATCTTAAAACACAGATAAATATTTATTTGTCCTAATGTTATTGGAGGTTTCCTATGGACATTAATAAATCTATAGATGAATCTTGCCAAAGAGCATAGTAAGTGTATGTTGCAACGTGTGCACACTCCTGAAGATCTACAAGTGAGCAAACAGTCTCAAGTCAAACAGGTCAACTTCAGAGCAAACACCGGAATTTTTCCTTTTCATTTACGGCACCAAGTGCTAGCCACTCATCTCCCCTATGGTCTCCCCAGCTTAACAGCAGAAGAGTGCTTTTTTTACTCACTCATGCAGAAACAAGTCTTACATGTCTTCTTAAACAGGTAACTATTAAACAAATGCATTTTGATACTAAAGCAGAGAAAAACTCTTAATTCTTGACCACTTGAAAAAGCAGTTTAAAAGCATCGGCCACATTTTAAACCTTTATTGGTTGCTACTGTGATTTTTTTTTTTTCCCTTCTGGTCTTTCTCCATCTTTTTAATTTGTGGACAGGGGCTGTCTTCTAGTTTAGCAGAATGTACTGGCATCTGCCTGATCAAAAGGTTCAAGTCCTCTAATATCAACATGCAAACATGCAAATTCATTAACCGTACGCCCATGTGGAGTTTCTGCATACAATTCTCCAACTTCTGGATATATGCTGAGAGGCTTTGCTCATATCTGAATACAAAAGTGTACGTTCTCTGGAGTAGAGACAGTCAGGACTAAATCAGTATGAAAATAATACTTTAGGAAATAGGAATACCTGTTTTACAAGAGAAAATTGGGAAAATGGTCTGTTTGGTCCTCTAGGGCAGCCTTCAATAGGACAGCAGTAGAACTTCTGTGAAGTTTTCAAACCCTTCCTTATTGGTGCATTACATTTTCCATCCTGAAAAAGAACCAGTTGAGAAGTTGACAATTCTACAGGTTTGCATATTAAAGACAACATTCAGAATACACATCAACTTTGGCTCACTGAGTTTACACACCTCAATGAGTTGAAGGCACTTTCCTAAGTGATTTGAACATTCAAATGGAGTTTTTCACTGATGTGGATGCTACTTTGCAAATATACCATCAAAATTACCAAGTGAAATTACAAGCAGCTCTACAGAGTACTGATATTGTACTATTTACTTTTACCGAGATACTCACTGCCTCAAGCCAATTATAACTGCCTTTTGTGTTATTTGAGCCATTCTACAGATACTACGCTACACTGCCAATTCAATGTGGTTTTACTTGTTAGTAGCACAGTCTACCTGAAGCTCCATTAAAATTAGTCACACACTGCGTGACACAACACTTCCCTGACATTGGAATTCTGTTGGCACTATTTAGAGTTTACTTGTAATAAAATGAAAAATGCCAAGTACACTCTGCCACTTAATTCAGATTATAAACCAAATCTCACTTAAGTCTATGAAACTAACAACTAGCGTGCTAATTCTGAACCTCCAAACATTAAGTGACCGGTATACCTGCGCTTTCCATGTGATCTGCCTCAGTGACCACCACATGTACACTATAGAAAAAAGCAACATACCTTGCACAAAGAGGACCTCAACAATACATATAAAAAGGACACACTATTGGGATAGTCCGGATTGTTCAACCACATAGAATCTATTCCTATTGAGGACACAGCCATGGAAACCAGACAAGACGTATCCCTCTAGACATATCCTATCTGAAAGACTCCCAGTGGAAATGTCAGGCATCTGTGTCTAAGCAAAAAATTAAAAGTGAAGTATTAAAAATCTCATGCTCAGAATAGCTGGAGTCTCCTTTCACCCTGAGACTGAGGAGGAGGCCAACCAAGTCCCCAGAGCCAGTTACAGTAGTCCATGATGGCATCCCCAAGATGACTACTCAGAGAATTACCAGAGCATGCCCTGTTTGAGCTCTGCACCTGATTATCCTTAGCATGATGACAGCAACAGTAAGCACAGTAAGTGGTGGAATGTTGATTTCACACCAGTGACTCCCTAACTACCTTCTTTGGGCAGATCTCCAGCTGCTTCATGTTTACACAGGTTAGACCAAACATAAGAAACCACAAAGCACAATAGTCATCCCATGTGAAGCAAACAGAAAGTATGTACCACAGCTGCCAGAACACAAAGGGGTTCACTGCTCACACTACCGCTTCTCACCTAGCTACAGTTAGTCACAACTCTGTGTTCTGAGCTACTCGTGCCTTGCTTTTGAAGTATTCATTTCATTTGCACTTCAGGAATACCATGAAACAGATGAGTGGGACACTTCAATGATTTTGGTTTTCCTCAAATCATCTCTCAATCCAAGATACTCTGTGTAAAATGTAATCCCTTCAAGCAATATTTCAGTTATATTTCCACACACTCAACTCTGCTACTTGCTGACATTGCTGGAAGTTTGTTTTTATTAATGACATACCGTACCCAAAGAAGCAAAGTTTAGAGCCTCTTGACCAAAATGATCAGCTGCCATGTCATCAAGAAAACCCGGAATAATTCTCTAAAAAGGGAGTTTTCATGAAACGTTTTAACCTTCTAAGCATCTTTATGTACAGCAGTTTTCCCCATGGACAAACCATTCATAAACAGGCCTGTTTTATCTCTGCTGAATAATTACTGTGATTATTTTTGCACCTCCTAGAGCCACTGCCCAAAACAGGAACATGACTCAAAGAAATCTAGTTGTTCCAGCCCCACTAACCCCAATTACACTTTTTAACCCTGAGTTTACCCAGAAACACTTTGACCAGATGCCAGTCTCAAAGTCTTCAGAAGAAAAAAAAGATTTGCCTTTAAGTCAAAACTATGTTTGGTCTCTCCCACTGCAGACGAAATCAATATGCTTAGTAAGCGGCAATTGGAGTTACTTATTCCTAAGTAAGAAGTTATTCGAAGTGTGTTATATTTAGTGTCACAACCCAACAAATAACAGGGCAACATGGGAAATATGTTCAGGCACTTAACAGGTAAACCACAGTCAGGTTATTTAAAACTACTTAAGTACTAAGGTATAGAATGACACCAAGTTTAAAAGCTATATAAATATGAGTAAAATGCTTTTTTAACAGCTGGAACATAGACTTTTGAGGCACAGATCACAATAAATTTGTTGTGACAAGTTGAGACATACTCTGCACGTATAAGTAGCCCTATCCAGACAGTAATCTTGTTTTTACCATCTTCAAAGTCCCCTGGGCTCTAAATGGTTAATCTTACATCTTCTCAAAAACCTGTCTGGCCAGTCATATTTCAGCCATTCTCACAAGTCCTTTCCTTGTATGTCTGATTTTACTTCCCATGTTTCTACAATAGCCACCCACCACAATTTTTGGTAGATATTTGTTCAATTAACTTCTCACAATGCAGACACTTGTATTGTAGGAAATACTGACATTCGGACAGGGCTTGTGGCAACAACACGGAAAATGGAAATTAACAGTCCTTGCTACTGATTTAGTCAAGGTGAACTTAGTGACATCTTGCTTTCCTGCAACAGAAGGGCTTGCTCTAAAGGATTAATTTAAAACAGTAAGTTACAGTAGACTGTAGCCAACTATTTAAAACATTTTTTTGCAGCAGAAGATCATGTATTTCTTTACTAAATAGCACAGAGAGAAGTGCGTTTATTCTTATTATAAATAATATTGTTGTGGTAGTGTAATATTTGCATTTGCGTAACCTACCCCAAGGGTAAGCTACCCTTTCCAGTCCACCACTGACTACAGCTTCCCTGCTACCATAGGAATCCACAGAATCCTCTCCTTTACATGAACTCCTCTAGCTTCATTTTTAAACTACACAGAAGTCTTCCCCTTCTCCCCATAAAATAATAGGGACAAAAGACCAAAGAATTTAAAAAACATTCAAGCCTACTATATTAAGTGCCAGTTTATACCCACTGTTCTCATTTTTAATTGGCTCAGTTAAGCTAAGGAGCTAGAAAACAAACATTTATATATCAACACTTCATCATATCTTCTTTTGTTAGGCCAAACAAGCCAAATTCTTCTAATTTCCCTTTGTCAGCCACACTTGCCATTCATCACCCTTAGTAGCCCTTTTCTACACGTCTTCTGGGTTCATTTTAGCTTATTTGAATCAGATTCCTACCCTACAGCAGTGACAGAGAATATCCTTCTGACGTATTTTAGGATTGCCCTTCTCACAGCAGCATTACCCTAAATGCTCCTACACATATGACCAAACAGCTTTTTCAAGTGTTCCCCATCTCAGTTATTTCTGTTACAAACCAAGACTGATTTTTTGTTATCACTTCACAGGACTATAATCTAGTACTATTGCGCTTGACTGTTTTTACAGGGTAATCTTGCTTTCCTATGTAAATATCCTTCCTCTGCAGCGACAATACCTCATGGGTTTTGGTATCAGAAGATCTTACTTGTGCTACTTTTATTAATGAAAATTAACCAAGTCAACCTCGCTTCTCTTCAGCACTACTATGTTCTCTCCTTCCCCGATAGCTTCTTACCATCTCGTTTGTGAAGCTGCCTCTTCACCAATTCCTCACGTTTCACTAACAAATGCAATCTACTAAACTCTTTTCGAATGGGGAATCAGTTATCTCTTAAAAGGAAATACTAATACTAAAATAATAGTCCAAGTCCATCTCTTTCTGGAGAAACAGAGTAACACACACCTAGATTTCTATCTTTTTACCTTCATATCTTTATCCTTTCATTCAAGATGAATTCTCAAGCTGTGCATAATGCTGAAGATATTTTATCTAAGACATAGCACAGAAAAATTAGCCTCCCGTAAGCCTCAGTAACATCTTACTCTCAGTTACAATGTCCTTGGAATAAGTCAGATGCTCCTGAAAATCTGCATCCATCCATGTTTCACTATTTATCCAAGCTATCACAAAATTTACTAATTAGGTGTATGAAATATGCTACAATTCCACAAGACACCAGTAGTTAATAGCTATCTAGGCAGTTGATGAGAAAGCAGCATTTCCTCACCCATCACACCCCGTACACGAGTTATACAACCCACTAGCTGCAGTCCCCGCCGGCTGCTGCATACGCTCAGAGTACAAGCTCACAACCAAAACGACTGTCTGCTGAACGTGAATGAACGTTTTCAACTTCTGTTGTACCTCCACTCATGCGTACATGCGAGATGTAACACATAGCACACACAAAAATTGTTAGCGCATATTAGGAAATATCTGTCAGAGATAGGAGATCGCAAGTATGGCTGAGAATATTTCCTTTTGTTCATCACAAATGATCATCTGTAACACACGCTTGATTCAGTAGTTAGCCATTTCACAAAACAAGTATGTTTCTTGTTTGCCCACTGGGGCTGCATCTTCACCATGCATCTTCAGGCTGCGCCTGAAGTTTTCCAGGAACAGGATTTGTCCTCACACACTTGGCATTACGATTTTGAGAAAAGTAAGGATATCCTTCTGAAAGGCCCACACTCAAATATATGCTTGCTGAACTGTGGCTCGGCTCTCCTCCCCTTCCAGTACATGCTGCGTTTTCTCAGGAGTACTATGGTAATGAGGGCTTGTTTCCAAAATGGCATCCATCTAGGGTTTTTTTGGCTCACAGACATTTTTAAAAAAACAAACAAAAACTCCAGCATAGCAGCACTCCACGTTTGGATTATGATGGCTTGCCAACTGCTAAGGGTAGGAAACGCAGTATGTTTGCACAGCACCTCGCAAGTGGGGCTATAATGTCTCATGCAGAAAGACAAGCGATAAGCAAATGAAGTAACAGAAACTCCAAAGAACTTTTAACAGATTTAGTTAACACTGGTACAAAATTGGTTATTTTCTATAAGTACTTCTAGCGGAATTCTCAATACAACTGGTCAGACTGCGCACACGCACACACTCCTCTATTTACACATATACCCGCACACGCTTTTCACGTGGGGGAGATTTAAACAAGAGGCAACGAGAAACGCTTCGTAATTCCCATTCGGAATACCACCCCCCAGCCTTACTGCACTCCACAAAGGGAGCCCCAG
>NW_009196460.1:652-944 GCF_000690835.1 Fulmarus glacialis | reverse complement strand
AGGGGACAGGTCTGTCCCCTGCATGGGCATGGTGAGGATGGTGCCATGGCCCCCATAGATGGGACCGTGCCAGTTCATAGGATGCCAAATCAGTTACAGGGAGCATTCATCGGCCAGGACTTGACCTGACTTGGGGTCAGAGGGGTCCAAACAGCAACAGGGCAGTGGGACCCACTCAGGAGAGCCAGGGGGGGCTGGGGACAGCCCTTTGCCCAGCACCAACCCCTGAGCCACTCTGGCAAGGCTGAGCGGGCAGCAGGAGGGAGAGGCAGTGGGGCAGGGCACGGGGGGG
>NW_009196460.1:0-264 GCF_000690835.1 Fulmarus glacialis | reverse complement strand
GTGCCGGGCCCACCTGCTTTCCCCGGCTGGGTTTGGGGACAAGCAGTGGGCAAGCCTGCTGGCCTGCCAGCCCAGCTGGAGCTCCTGAGGAGCATGCGCCCTGGGAAGGAGCATTGTCCACTCCAGCTGCAGGCAAACACCCGTTGCCATTGGGGTCCGCATCCCAAACGTACCTGCCCGCAGCAGGGGCCACAGGGCTTGCAGGGCCCTGAGCCGCTGGAGCAGGGAGCCCTGCCCCAGGGCAGCTGTATCCACTGGGGGGGC
>NW_009196459.1:15464-19713 GCF_000690835.1 Fulmarus glacialis | reverse complement strand
CTGCTGCCACGCTGTTACCATGTCCCGAGCGGCACCGTGCCAGTGCCGGGACACAGCAATTCACGTCCCCTGAGGAAGGTGTCTCTCCTGGGCCCCGCTGGTTTTCTCCCCCAGCAGCTCTGGTCCTCTCTACCAAGGCCAGCGTGCCCTTTGCCCTGTGCCGCCTCGGTGGCATCGCTGGGCAGTGCCCTGCAGGTCCCTGTCCCCACTGTTCCTCCTCCATACCATGGCAGAGGCCGTTGGGGCGTGGAGCCATTAGTGCCGCTCAGGGGTGTGCTGTGGGTGTGGGGTTTGTTTGGTTTGGGTTGTTTTTTTTTTTTTTCTTTCTTTTTTTCCAGGAAGCACTTAATGTTCTTGTATTTCTGCCTCCCTTTGCCACTTGAGATTTGGCAAAGATGCCAGCCAAGAGTGGTTCCTAAATGTCAAACAGGACAAAATGCGTTGAAACCCCTTTAGACTGAGGCTGAAATGTCAGTGCTTTGTAGCCAGTGGCTTTCCGGGTCCGCGATGGCTCCTGGCACGTGCGGGCAGCAACACCCGGCACGCAGGCTGCAGCCTTTCTGGGAGGCAGTGTTGCTGCTGTGAAACAGACTGTTGTATCTTGGGAGTTAACCTCAGCACTCTGGAGGCTTGAAGGCTTGGGAGCCAAGGAGAAGGGTCTCCCTGACATGAGCGCAGGTGCAGGTGAGGCTGGGTCGCCTCGAGGGGATGTGTGCTCCCAAATGTTTGCCTTTTCTATGTGCATCATGGCTGTGAAAAGAGTGGGAGAGCTGGGTCGTAGGATGCCCAAAGGAGGAGATGCTAGTGGAAAGGAGCTTTGAGAAGTTCCTCCCTGCTAGCAGAGGCAGAGGATGGCACTTCTGTCTTGTACGTGAGCACGGGTAGGGCTTGCCCGCGGGGTGCTGGATGAGCACATGCGTGCTCTGCATCTGACCTCTCTGGGGCTTTGAGGGAGCAGAGAGGCTGCTTGTGCAGGTCTCAGGGGACAAAGTGCCCTCCCAGTGGGGTCCTGCCAGGCACTAGGAGTGGAAAGAAGCAAAGACAAAATGAGGGAAGGATAGAAAGAGGAGCTGCTGTCCTGCCTTTCTTCTGAGCACCTGTGCCTGGCGCAGCGCCTCTGACCACTGCTGCATGCCATCAAGGAGAAGGAGGCTGCTCCCTGTGGTCGTGCCTCTGAGCTTTTTGTGAGGTCCCTTCTCTTTGAGCACTTCTCCCCCTGACCTTTGCCTGCCGCTGTCACCAGCACTTGGGTTTGGCAATTCCCTCTTCTCACGCCCCGTGTAACAAAATTGATATTCCTCACCTGAAAATATAAAAACTCACATGACAGCATTTCTCTGAGCTGGCCGCTCAAAGGGAAGTGCCAGGGCCATGCGGTGTCTTTCAAAAGCCTCCAAGCTTTCCCCATGGCCGTGCTCCCTTCCACTCACCTGGGCCTGCGGCATGTGTGCCCTGTGCAGGGAAGTGTCTGTACTTTAACCCTGCAGCTGGAAGGTGTGTGGGGTCAGGGCAATAAAATGCTGGGCTGGAGGGGAAGGATGGAGCTGGGGGTAGTTTTTGCAGATGGCTGGGCTGGAGCCCATGGCTGAGCATCCCTGGGCTCTGCTGAGGGCCTGGCAGAGCCAGCTTGGCCCTGGGCTGGCGGGTTTGCATGCCGGAGAGAGCAGGGCACATGCATGAGGCTTTATGCGTGCTCAGGGGTTGCTTTCCAACGCAGCTCCCCTCTCTACCAGCGCCTTCTCCCCTTGCACTGTCTCCTGGCGCCCAGAAATCTACTGCAGACCCACTGTCTTTTTGGCTCTGCTGAATATACTTGCAGCTGCACCACACGAGCGTGTGCCGGTGCTGGTGATCCTCGGTGCAGGCAGGCGATCCCTGCCTGATCTTAATAGTCTGCGATCTACGCGCGCTTGGGCATGCAGGACCACATCCTGCTCCCGGTGCCGAGCTCACCCCGCAATGCCCTGGATCAGGCCCAGCTCCAGGGGCACCCGCACCCTGGGAAGGGAAGAGCAGCGGGAGGGTGGAGCAGTGTTTTTATCAAGTTGCTGAGTGGGAATAGCAAATGTCCTGCCCCTCCTGGCGCATGGCGCAGCGCCATGGTGGCACTCGCAGCAAGAGGTGCCAGGTCACCTGTTGCATATTTTTCAGTCTTGATAAGTGTGTCCTGAACATGTCTGGCACCAGGGTCCCATGGAAATGCCGGGGAGGTGGAGATCAGCTGTGGCTCAGCGCGCTATGGGCAAGCTTCCCAGGCAAGTTTTGGCTGCACGGGAGATCTCCTTCCAGGATGTGGAGGCAAGGTGGCTGTGAGCCAGGGAGCAAAGGCAGGAGCGCTGCTTGCTGGGGGTTATCTGCCGGTAGTTGTCTTGGAGGCTGCTCCAGCGCACAGAGCCGGGGGGCCGGTGGCAGCTGGGAGCATCCCGTGCTTGATCCCAGGGTAACCTTGCCTCCCCTGCACTGGGAGGGATGTGGTGGGTTTGCTTTTGGGGTTGGCTGCTCCCTGGCCCTGCACCCTCCTGCAGTCAGAGCGAGCTCGGGTTGGTGGCTCCTTGGGAGGCCCTTCCTAGGACAGGATTGTGTTCACTCTCCAGGGGATAAAGCCAGAACAGCCCCTGTGTCCTTCAATTTGCTGCATCCAGCCTGGCTTGTGCTTCTTGTTGTGCCAGCAGGCTTTTCCCAGTCCCTCCAAGCAGCGTGGCCGCTCTAGCAAAATTTGGAAAGTCCCGTTCCATGGAGTGCCCTGGCCAAGGTGGGGGCGTTTGAGAGCTCTGCCCTTGGGTTGCATGCAGGGGACACAGTTGCTGGCAGGGCGATGGCACCCAAAGGTTGCTTTCCCGACATCTCTGCCCTGATGCCAGTGGCTGCTAAATCTGCTTTTGCCTTTCGCTGCCTGCCCGATCCTGGGCGGCGTGTCGTCCATGCCGGGCTTCTCGTGGAGAAGGGTGTCGCGGCAGGGATGTGAGCCCACATGGCAGGGAGCAGCAGTCTTCTCAGTGTGGGGTGTGCAGGGAGTCTGTGCCCCCAGTGGGGTTTGGGATGACTCGGCTGGGGAAATAGCCCTTCTGTAGCAAAGAGGTTTGCAGAGCAGCTGTACCCACTTCTGATGGATGCTCCTCTGGGATATAAGAGCTCCTGGGCATCCTGGGGCAGAATGAGCTGCGCCACAGATGCTGTGGCCCACCCTGGTGTGGGGCAAGAGGTGTAGAGTGGGATGAAGCTCACCTCCCTCTGCCAGGAGCCCTGTAAAACCCCAGTGCAGGTCGGCAAATGCAAAAGTCCTGCTTTGGTGTCAGAATTCAGTTTACTTATAAAATAAGCCTTGCCCATGCCTGGCTGCTTCTGCGTTTTCCTCTGCTAGCAGGAAGGCAGGCAGGGGCAGTGGGTACCCCTTGGCATGGGGTTGACAGGGGTCTGGTGACCTCTGCATTAAGTGGCTGACCTTGCCTGGCGTGCGGCACCTTTTGATGTCCCATGGCAGGGGAAGGGGCTTCATGTGGAGTTTCTGTGTGCCGCTTGGCAGTTTTTGTGTGTATCACCTTTTTTTCAGTCTTTAAGTAAAAATGCATCTTTGGCAGCTGGGTGCAGGAGGGAGATGCCCAGGCAGGTCTGGCTGCAAAGTGAAGCACTGGAGAGTCAGGAAATGCCAAGCTGCAGCTGCATAACCCCAGCCCTGCATGTGCGCTGAGAGTTGCCTCTCCCCTTGCACAATGAGGGGCTGGCTCTCAAATGCAGCCTGCAGTGCATTTCTTAGCAGTGTGTTGGTTCCCCTAACCCTGTGCGATGCAGCTCTGCAGGCCAGGCAGCAGCCTGCACAATCCCCCACACTGCTGGGGCTCTGCTCTATAGCGAGCGCTTGCCTCTGCTGCTGAGCTGCTGTGCTGCTGTATTCCAGTTCACAAAAAAACAACCCAAACCACATCTAAACCGCTGGGTTGTGGAGAAAGCTTTCTAGGCAAGTCTTACAGCAGAGATGAGACTGGTCCCCTCTCACCGAGATGCGGGGATGTAACTGCAGGGTGTGCCCAGGGGACAAAATCAAGGGTACTGGGTGAGAACTGCCGGGGTGGGCTGTGGCAGTGCCGGCAGCTTCCTTGGTGCCACAGTGCCGCAATTGCTCGCTGCCCGGCAAACCTTCCCCGGTCGGCCCTGGGTAAGCAAGGCCGGTGCCTCCACCCTCTGCTTGCCGGCCCGACCTTTACACCCGGCTGAAGGTCGGGCTGGTGTGGCGGCAGGCACCAGGGTGGTG
>NW_009196459.1:12969-15427 GCF_000690835.1 Fulmarus glacialis | reverse complement strand
GGAGGGTCCCCGAGCTCCTCCTGTGGGTCTCTGCTGCCGGGATGTATGAGCAGAAGGTGAATTCCTCCTCCCTGCTCCCCTTCCATGGGCGGGGGCTGTGCTTTGCCTCCCCCTTCCCCATGACTGCTGGGGAGAAGGGCTCTGCTGCCGGCAGAGCGGTGGGTGGGGTCCCCCTGATGGCTGCAGTTGTGCCTTGTTGCTCCAGCCAGTGGGTGATGGTCTGCTGGAGGGGCTCTCTTTCTTTGCACAGTTTGAACTGCTCTGTAGGTCAGCAGCTTGCTAAGTCCTGCCCAGCCGTTCCCTCGCTGAGCTGCAGCTCAGTAGCGGTGGAGGTCTCAGCAGCCCTTGCCTGAGCTGCCTGTGCTGGAGCTTGAGGTGGGTTTGGGAGCAGCCAGTGCCCTGCCTGCTCCAGGTGCCCTGCCTGGACTCCCGCAGGGTGCTGCAGCCTATTCAGCTTCGTCCTCCCTCGTGTGCAGGGACGGACAGGCTCATGTGCAAGATGCCCCACAGACAGGCTGTCATTGCCTCTCTCGGTGCTTACCAGTTGCGCCCTGCTCGGTGTGGGGGAGTGGCTCAGGGGCAGCTCCTACCTGCACTGACCACCTCTCTCCCCGCAGAATACAGCCGCTTCGAGTCAAAGATCCACGACCTGAGAGAGCAGATGATGAACAGCAGCATGAGCTCTGGCTCCGGCTCACTCCGGACAAGCGAGAAGAGATCTCTTTATGTCCGGTAAGGCTCAGCCTCCCCTGCCTGCCCCCTTGCTCCAGGCAGCCAGAGGCAGGTGGGATGGGTATATCCCCTAGTGCGGGATGCAGGGTGGGACAGTTTAGGGTAGGACAGTTCAGCGTGGGCCACGCAGCACCTCTGTGGATGGGTGTTTTGGAGGCCAAGGAAGCAAGTATGATGGATGCATCATGAAGCCCCAGCTTTTGCACTGATTTGCCAGGGCTGGGTGCTCTGCACTTGAGTGCCTCTTCTGAGGGCTGCTTTGGAAAGCATTGGTGTCTCTACAGAGCCCTGGGTGGCTGCTGGCCAGGCCAACCCACTGGGGACCACTGGGAAACAGGGAAATGCCAGGCATCTAGCGCCGCTTCTGCCCTGGGCAGCTCAGGGCAGCATTCAGGGCACTCTCCTCAAACCACTCCTTGCTAACAGGCTTCTCCCTGTCTCCTCCCGCCATTCCTGTGGCAGGATCTGGCTGGAGGGGAGATGAGCTCTTAGGAGGATTATTGCTCTGAGCCCTCGACGTGCTTTTGGTCCAGAGCCAGGCACGAGGCAGGCAGGGGTTAAGCAGCCATGCAGCTCTAACTGGCAAGTCCTGTGCCGCCAGGGCAGTCCCTGCGCGCTGCCTGCCTCCTGCCACCTCCTGCCTGCCACAGCGCGAGTGGGGTGACAGCTAATGAGTAATTTTAACTTGGTAATTAAAATAATCCTGTAAATCCTCACCCTGCACAGCCTGTTGCAGGTGGGGGCTGGCAGGAACAGGGGATGCTTCTCCTTTCCTGTGGGAAGGATGACAAGGGCCGAGGCTGCATCATCCTCAACCTGCATCTCCCACTGCATGGCTGCTCCATGCAGAGGGGCTTCAGGCTGTTGCTGGATCCAGTGCAAGCCTGGCCTGGCAGGAGGGGAGAGCTGCAGCTCTGGGTTCCTGCAATTCACGCCTTCCTGTGAAGCTCTGCAGGCATCTTGCTTGATTTAGCATCTTGGGGCTCTGTGCTGGGGATGTGCAATGAGCCAGGCGCCGTGTTGAATAAACATCTTCTGGCTAGTCCTGCCCTTGCTCCCCTACTGCTCCATGGACACCCTGTGGGCAGAGCAGGGTTTAGGCTGGGTCCAGTTTCAGTTGAACCTGTGAGTCTCCTGTTCCCTGCCTGGATAGATGCTGCATGTATCGGGGCATGCCTGCGAGCCAGAGAGCTCCCCACTGCCTCTGGGCTGCTTGTATCATCTCGCATCTCTTGATGCATCCCTCCACGTGGCTTTGGTGGCCTCTGCAGTGCTGTGTCCCCTCACATACACCCAGGTGGCTTCAGACGGGAGCTGGGCAGTGCTTTGCTGTGAGGGTGATCCCAGGGGAGAGCTTTCCCCCAGCATGGCCCTTCCCGACCCTCCCCAGCTCTGGTGGCCACGCACCCCGCAAATGTGCTTGCGAGAGCCACCGGGCGCCCGGGCTGCCCCAGCCCTTCTGGGTGGGGTAGTTTCGAGCGCAGTTTACCCGAAACCAGCTGAGCTGCTGCGCTGTGGACAGAACATCAATTACAGGACTTGCTACCCAACTACTTGAGTCAGCCCTGTGAGGCTGCATTGCACCCTGCATGCTCTTGATGGGGCCGGAGCCGGACACCTGGGTGCGTGCCAGAGCCGATTTGGGGGTGCCAGCGTTCGCCACGTATTTCAGAGCTGCAGCTGTACAGCGCAGGCAGGGGCAAGGCCGGGTCGTGCGCGGCCTGCC
>NW_009196459.1:6048-12938 GCF_000690835.1 Fulmarus glacialis | reverse complement strand
CATTCCTGCAGGGCAAAGTCCACCGGCACTGGGGCCGTGCCAGGAGGGGATGGGGGTCAGGCGGGCATTGTGCCTGGGCACGGGGAGGAGGCTGTGCGAAGTCCCTGGCACTGCTCCCCTGCCCTCCAGCCAAACCATCTGCTCTCCTGGCTGCTCTAGCCATGTGCTGCAAGTTGGCCCGGGGGCAGAGCGGAGCAACCATGCTGCCATCTGAACCCTGCACCCTGTGTGTCCCACGGAGCACCCAGTCATGGTGGGTCCTGGGTGCCAACATGGCCAGAGGCTGGTCTCGAGGAGCATCACACCTTGGGGAAGCAAATGTCTCGTGCCTCTGCTTCACAGGTGTCTGGCCCTTGTACAAATCTTCCGTCTGCCCTGGGATGCCAGTGGCTGCTGCGGGAGGAGGCAGGGAGCCGCAGGGCCAGTGCTGCCCTGCAGGGCAGGGAGTGGGCAGGGCGCCCCGCAGCCTGCCTCAGTTCGGGAACCGGCCTGACCAGTTCCCCGGGGCCTTGGCTCGTGCTTTGCTCCTGACAGCACTGGCCTCGTAGGGGCCTGCTGGCCACGCGCAGCCTTATCTTTTGGCTAGGAGCTGCCTGCGAGGGTTGCTTGCCTCCAGCCAAAGCACCCTGTTGTGCTTTGCTGCTGGCTGCAGCGTGCCGGGGGCCGCGCTTGGATGCAGAGGGACCGAGCATGAGAGCTGCCCTAGCCCTGAGCAAGCTGGGAAAGGGGGAGTGACCTGGTGGCTGGATGCACCTAGATGCATAGGGCTACATCGGGTCTTGTCCCAAAGAGCCCTCCCCGAGCCGCAGGGCAGCTCCTCTTCTCCTCCTCCGTATTCGAGACTGGCTGCCTTGGCCCAGTCCCAAATAACCCAAAAGGTTTCATCGCCCAATGCTCCCCTGGCAGCGCTGGAGCAGGGATCTGGCTGAAGAAGTGCCCTCCCAGCTCTGTTGCTCCATGGGGACCTGCTGCATGGTCCCTCGGTCCTCCCATTAGCACTGTGTGCTTTCAGACCCCCTTAGGAGTCGCCGCAGTGGAAGGGGGTAATGAGCAGGGCAGAGGGTGTCTCTCCTGGTTGAGGAAGGCTTGTTAGTGCCAGGATTAAACCAGCAGCCAGCCAGTGTTTGCAGTGCTTGGGCTCGTGTCGGGCTGGGGGGGTGAGCGGGGCCGATGTCCCGGGAGTGAACACAGGGGTTATGCTGCCAGCAGTGGTGCTATTAGTGACTGTTCCCCTTGGTTTGGTTTGATGCTAAGTGGATATATCACAGCAGACACGGTTTGAGATCTGACATTAGTAGAATGAGTTGCACGTGAAGCCACTGAGAGCAGCTTGTGGGTATGGGCTGTAGTGCTATGTGCGATAAAGTGTGCACAGGAAGGGTATTAGTGCTCCTCTAGTTTTAAAAAAAAAAAAAAAAAATCTTTTCTGTAACTGGTTAGTTTAATATTGAAGATAGTTTTAAACTAAATAAACTTCTCCAGGGAAGTATTTAGGAGTCTGAAAAGCATCACTTGTGGAAGCAGATATATATACCCTCAGATGCGTTTCTAATTCACAGGCTCTGGAGTAACGTACGCCTGTATGTAAATAAAGTGCATGCTCAAAGCGCCCCATGGTCTCTGCCTGTGTGACCACCCACCAGCAGTGGGATCTGATGTTCCCCATCCTGCTCCTCGGCCCCACAGCCGCTGGGAAGGGATGGTGGGTAGCAGCCCTGCATCCCAGCTCCCCACTGCCCTCCTGCACGCTGTTGGTTTCTTGAGGCCGCGCAAGCTTTGCCTGCTCACTAACCACAGCTGGCTTCAATGCGTCTGTGGTTTGCATGCCTCTCACAGCTAAGGTCAAGAGCGAGTTGTTTTGGTCCAGCACTGTTATTCCTGCGTTGCACGCTTCAGGGCCTGTGCTGAGCCTGCCAATGAGAGGGGTGTGCTAGTGGCTGCGCAGCGCTGCTCGCCTTGGCAGGAAGGTTCCCCAAAGTTTGGGTTTAAATCCTTTAAGGTATGAAGGTGGCAGTGCCCCGGGAGGTCGGCAGTGCTGCTGCCCTCTTTGCCTGGCCGTGTTCAGGGAAGGCACCGCTCCTCTCTCTGCTCCTCCGCAGAGCCCTGTTTGACTACGACCGGACCCGGGACAGTTGCTTGCCCAGCCAGGGGCTCAGCTTTTCTTATGGGGACATCCTGCATGTCATCAATGCCTCTGACGATGAGTGGTGGCAAGCCAGGCTTGTCACGCCCCACGGCGAGAGTGAGCAGATCGGGGTCATCCCCAGCAAAAAAAGGTGAGTGTCCATCAGCAGGAGCTGTCATGCGTGGTGCCTCCTGGAGCTCCCCAGCCTCCGTGAGCCCTGCAGCCCACGGGGGTCTGCTCAGGGTGGGATCTCCTTGTGGTCCCAGCCCACCTGCCCCTCCATGGCTGTGCAGCATGAAGGGCACCCTTGTTGCAAGCTGGGGCTGTGTGCAGGTCTGCCTGGGGAGATCTTCTCCAAAGCAGGGTGAGACTCTAGGTGAGGAGGGGAGCGCTCAGCCCTGTCTGTGGTCCCCGTGGGGATGGGGAGTCGGTGTTAGCCAGTCTGGGGCTCCAAGTGAGAGCAGAGTCACAGCAGTGACTGCGGGCTGCTCCTTGTGTTCTCTGACAACCTGCCCAGCTCTGCAAGCCAGGTCCCATGAGATGGGAAGTGGCGGGGCGGGCTGCCACTGCCTTTAGGTCTGCAGAGCCAGCCCTATCTCTGTCCTCCATCCCTCCTCTCCTGGGAAGGCTGGCTTGTCCCCTTTCCTGCTCTGGCGGGCGCTAGCCTTGGCCAGACCCTGGGCAGGTCATCCACCTCCATCACTCTCTGGGAAGGAGCTGCCTTTTGCCAACGGGGCCACCACCTGAGGGTGCACGGAGCTGCCTGGGGAGCCAAGTGGGTGGCATAAAGGGCACGTGCACAGGACTAGCAGCTCTTTCTCCCCTTTTACTTCTGATCAGGGTGGAAAAGAAGGAGAGAGCGCGATTGAAAACGGTGAAGTTCCACGCCAGGACTGGCATGATTGAGTCCAACAGGGTAAGTGCCGAGCTGGGGCTCAGCGAGGCGCCCGGAGACAGTAGCTAGCGGGGGCAGGATGAGTTCCAGCAGCCAGAGCTCCCGGTGGGGTGGCTGGAGCAATCCCAAAGCAGAGAGCAGTGTGACTGGACCTGCCCCAGGCCCGTATCTGCTCGGCATGAATCCTTCGTGACTGTGCAGGGGGTGAGCAGAGGAGCCCAGAATGGTGTGAAAGTGCTGGGGAAGGACACCTGGTTGGAGTGGTGGGAGAGCAGAGCCTGTACCACTGCGGCCCGTGGCTGGGAGCTGACTGCAGACAGCTCATGCAGGTGAAGGTAGCTGCCCTCACCCCTCACACAGAGCGCTTAATGAACGGACAAGGAAGGGAGAACGGCCTGGCTACCCATGCAGAGCTGCTGATTGCCCCGTCAGCTTCCCAGCATCCCTACCACATGTTTTTTAACACGCTTAATTTTTTTCCTGCATTACAGTTTTCATGTAATCTCCATGACTTCATTTGAGGGTAACTGCCCTGACACAGCTCCTCATTGTCTCTTCATTTTAATTTTTCCCACATGCGTTAAACACCATTGTTTTTTGTGTCCTCCCTTCCATCTCCATGTTCTTCAGTCGATCAAAACGAAACGTAAAAAGAGTTTCCGCCTCTCTCGAAAGTTTCCATTTTACAAGAGCAAAGAGAACCTGGCCCAGGAGAGCAGCGGACAGGAACGTAAGTAGCAGCTGGCCAGAGAGGGCAAGCGTGCGACCCTCAGGTCCCCTGCCTTGGGAGGAGAGATTCGGCACATTTCCGTAGCCAGGGGTCCTGGTGTCTGCCCGTGTTTCGGGTCTGTGCTCCACAGTCCTGCCAGCAGCTAGGGAGAAACCGGAGCTTGAAACGAAAGCAACGGCTGCGGGCTGGCGCTCTCTTTCTCTCTCTCATGTTCAATGTCTTCATCCTTCCATCCAACTTTACACCCGCCTGACCCCCTGCTCTGCCTCCCCCTGCTCTCCCCTCTCTGCTGTGGGCTCTGCTCCTTCCCTCCGCCTGCTGAGAGCTGCTCGCCTCCAAGCGAGGGGCTGACCACCTCCTGCAGAGCCTCTCCTGTCCCAGTCAGGGCTGAGGGGCTGGGGAGGTCCCGGATGCACTCCCTATCTCCCCCAGAAGTGACTCGCAGCAATGTATTCCCATCTGAGAGCCCTTCCTGTGGCTTAAACCCTGTGGGCACAGGGGAGCCATGCCCTCGCTGGTGGAGGAGCTGCCCACCTGTGACTGAGGCACATCTTTGGTAGGCAGACATTCGGGGGTCCCCAGCTCTCACCTGGCAGCACACTGAGGCTCCCAGCGAAGGCAGGGCTTTCAGCTTGTTGCCCCAAATCCTGATGTGGGCAGCAATGGAACTGCTTGCCGAACCCAGCCCCTCCTCCTTCCAGATGCTAAACTGCATCCGCTCCTTCGACAAGCATCCAGACAGAGAGCTGCAGTCCTCGCACCTTGGGGAAGAGGAGGTGGGCGAGGCAGAGCAGTGTCTCTGCCCTGGTGCCAGCGCAGCGAGCACGTCCCCCTAGCCTCCGGTGACTCTCCTGGGCATGATGCAGAGGCAGGAGGTTGATGCTGGACTGTTCCTGGATGCTGCCCGCATCCCTCTGCTGCCTGTGCCAGGCTGGCGCCAGCTTCCAGTGAGCTTAGCCAGCGCAAGCCTCTGGCCGAGGTGGCTTTGCCAGCGCAAAGCCTCTGGCCTGCAGTGAAGGTTGAGTCTGTGTGTCTGGGTATCTCTCGTAGTGCCTGGACATGGCTGGGCTCCAGTCAGCTCCATGCTGGAGCTGGGGACTCGCTGGGGCGCTGCTCAGCCCTGCAGTGCGGTGACATACGGCACAGGGATGGGGCAGGCAATGCTCTTCGCCAGCCCATGTCACAGACCAGCAGCCAGCTCCCTCCCCGTGCTCTGCCACTTTCCATCCCAGCTTGCAGTGGGGGGTCCTTCCCTCATATTTCCACAGCCCACGCAAGCACTGGGGCGTGGGCAGCTAACACATGCAGGTGGGGAATAACGTGCCCCCCTGCTGCGTGTTAGAGGACTGGCTGTGCTGTGTCTGCCCCCAGAGCGGCCGGGCTGTTCCAAGGGCGTGCAGAGCCGCTGTGCCCTGCCAGTACACCCCTGCGAGGCATCATGGAGAAACACCTCAGCCCCGCTTGCCAGCAGCTCAGGGCTGCAACCGCTTGGTGCCAGCAGATGCTCCTGTGGCCGCCCTGCCCTTCCCAGACCCAGGGTGGCCCCTGGGGGCTCTTTGGCAGAGAGGATGAGCTCGGTGGGGGGGTCCGGCTGCACAAGGCGAGACGTTGGGAGCGGGCTGATGGCGTCAGCTCTGAAAACATTTAACCTCACTTGCAGTTGCAGCTCTGGGCCGTTCTGCACTCGTCACTAATGCCAGTCTGGCTCTGTCTCCCCCATCCCTCTGACTGCCCTCTCCTGCGCTCTTTTCTCTCCCCCCTCTCCCCCCTCTTGCTGTCTGTGAAATCAGGACTTCCCTGGGTTAAGTGACGATTATTATGGAGCAAAGAACCTGAGTAAGTTGAATTTTGATGTGCATCATTCATTTTCCATCGCTGGCATGCCTGGTGGTGCCTGGGGAACAGCTGAGCTCTGGCCAGGGCAGCTGTGCTTCTCTGGGTGCAGGGAAGGAGAAGCCCCGTGGGCGCTGCTCCTCTGCCGGGGAATGCTGCATCTGCCAGCGGAGGCTGCTGGGCTTGAGGAGGCGCTGCTGCTGCACGCGGGAGGGGACGGGGGAGTTTGCTGGGGATGTTGGCCGTACCCTAAGCGTGCCCAGCTGAGGGCTGCCTGCTGCACCCGGGGTGAGCTGTACCTCCTCATCCTCCTCTTCCTCCTGCTCCTAGCTGGGCTGGCTGCTGGTTTAGCACTCGGAGACTCTGAGCCAGTCAGGGTGGGAGGTGGCCATGACCACGATGGGTCCCCTCTGAATGGGGTGGGTGACAGTGTTGCCACCTTCCTCTGGGGCACCATGTACCCAGAGCTGCAAAACAACGATGGCAGGAGCCCCTCAGCCCTCCCAGCTGGGCGTGAGTCCCCTGCTGAGCTCTGCACCTGCCCTGACCAGTGCAGAGCCCAACTTGGGGCAGGCAGCAGCCAGCAAGGCTCTGTGGGGCAGTCGCAGCACTGGGATCAGCCTGAGCAAGCAAGGCCCCAAACTCTGTCCCATCCTGTCACTGTCTTGTCTCTGTTAGTCCCAGCCCTGTCTCCAGAGGTAGGTTCCCCTGCCCCTGTGCTGGCATGGAGCTGTGCCCTCCCCTGCCCCCCGTGTGCATGCTGCACCCGCTTCTCCCGCCAGCACCCTCCTCCCCATGCACTCCACCTTCCCTCCCTCGGCCTGGGAAGCCCAGCACCTGCACATGCCTGCCCATGCCTGCCAGGCAGCCACCTCCTGGCATCCCTGCCTTCTCCTGGAGTAGCCAAGCATCCCTCTGCATGTCCCCAGTTTCCCAGCAAAGGGCGAGAGATGCCGCCCTGCCCATGTGGCACAGGCTTGTCCCAGTGGGTGCTGGGGCACAGATTTTTTGGGAGGCTGGTGCTGCCCTGCCCTGGGTCAGTAGTGCTGGGTGACAGCCCCCATGCCTTCCACCTGTGCTCCTTCTGAAGGGGGGGTCTCTCTGGTTGCTTTGCAGAGGGCGTGACATCAAACACCAGTGACAGTGAGAGCAGTTCCAGTAAGTGTGCGTCTTGCCTGCTCTCCCACCCCTGTGCACGTGTGTATGTGTGTGCACATTTTGGCACTTCCATCTTGTCTTGTCCCGGTGGTGGTTCTGTTCAGAGGCTGGTCCTTCCTGCTGGTGACACTGAGATGCTGCGGCCAGCT
>NW_009196459.1:5697-5985 GCF_000690835.1 Fulmarus glacialis | reverse complement strand
GCAGGACTCTGCTCCAAGCCTGGGAGGTGGGTTCCCAGTCCATCGTGATCCCCCATCCTTGGTGCTGCCTGTGGGAAGCAATGGCCAGAGGCCAAGTCTGTAGCATAGGTGGCTCCTGGAGCCCAAACCTGTACAAGAGCGTGGGGGTCGCGCTGCAGCAAATGCTCCCTTTATTCCTGGTGGGTCCTCTAAATATCTGCAGCACATCTGCCGTCCACTTCACAGGGAGGATGGTGCGTTCCAATGGGCCCTGAGCCCCCAGCAGCGGGGCGGGAAAGACAAGGCCTG
>NW_009196459.1:4216-5630 GCF_000690835.1 Fulmarus glacialis | reverse complement strand
GGTGGTGGGACAGGGGCAGTCTGGAGGTGTCCCCAGGGCTGCAGGAGGCTGGCGGGGGCAGGAGCCAGCTCCTCGTGGGTGTGGAGGGGCTGGAAAGCTGCTGCGAGTGCTCACCTGCCTCTCCCTGGCTCTGTTGCAGAAGGACAAGAGGACACCATCCTGTCGTACGAGCCGGTGACGCGGCAAGAAAGTAAGTCCTGGCACTAAGCTGCCCTGTGCCCACTCCAGCGTGGGCACCTGTGTCCCTGGCACAGCCAGGGCGACCAGTGTGACCTCCTCCCCTCCTCTGCTGTACCAGCACGATGCCAGGTGAACACAAGTGAAGTTTCTTGTCTATTGCATGCAGCAGGGGAGCCAGGCCTGCACGCCGCCTTGCAGGGCTTTCCCTGGCCTTGATCGCCCATTTTTAATCAACAGAAAAGACTTGTGACCTGGTCTGCAAGACCAAGGGAGAGATCCAGAGCTAAAACTGAGCTGGGCTTTAGGCCCTAGCTGAGAACAGGTTATCCTCAGCCAGGTCCCTGCTGCAGAGCAACCCCCCTCAAGCCCTCAGCGTTTAACCCTGCTCGATGCTCAATCCCTGCAGACCCTTTCGCTGGCTGAATAGTCCCAGCCTTGGTGGTGTCTCCTGCCAGAAGCTGGATCAGATTCTTAGGCTCCCGTCACTCCCCCAGCTCCATGGCATCCTTGCCCAGCTGTCCTTGTTGTCTGGCTCCTGCCCGGAGCAAAGGAGCAGCTTTGCTGATCCGCGACCCCAGAGACTCACAGCACCTTCCCTGGGGCCGCGCAGATGGTGTGGGTCAGATGGGAAGGAGATGTGACCAGGTGGAGATAAACTCACACAGAGGAGGCCCCTTTGGGTGCCCATGTGAGCAGGAGCACCCACTGCCAGCAGGAAGAAGACCTGATGCCAAAAGTGGCAGTAGGTCAGCTGCCCACAGTGCAGACAGGGCCTCAGGTTGTGGCTCTTGTTTGCAGTTCATTATGCGAGGCCGGTGATCATCCTGGGGCCGACAAAGGACCGAATTAATGATGACCTCATCTCTGAATTCCCACACAAGTTTGGTTCCTGTGTGCCACGTAAGTCCCAGCTGGCGCTCAGTGTCCTTGCTGGAGGGAGAGGAGAGGGGTGCTCCTTGCAGGGTCTAGCCTGTGGCGTGGGGAGGGGGCTGGGAGCACGGGTGGGTTTTGTCCCTCCCAGGAGGTTTGGCGTGCATCACTTCAGGTTCACTCATAATGCCCGCTCTCCTCCAGACACTACCCGGCCTCGGCGCGAGAATGAGGTGGACGGACAAGACTACCACTTCGTTGTATCCCGCGAACAGATGGAGAAAGACATCCAGGACAATAAGTTCATAGAGGCTGGGCAGTTCAATGACAATCTCTACGGGACCAGCATTCAGTCAGTGCGGGC
>NW_009196459.1:0-3890 GCF_000690835.1 Fulmarus glacialis | reverse complement strand
TTCCTGGGACCAGGGCGCATCCAGCCCGAACCCGGATGCGTTCAGCAGTTCCCCTCCTCTCCCCGTATTGTTAGTGAAGGGCTGTAACCACATTAAGCAAGCGTGGCACGAGCCTCTCCTCCCTCTGGAGTTCTGCCAAGCCATTGTGGCTGTCTGCAAAGCCATTGTGGCTGCTTTTCTCAGCCGCGTTACTCCACTTCGGTGTCATACCTCTGTCATCCAAACTCCACCTGAAAGCCCAGCACTGGTGGCACCAGCCTCGTGCTCGGGAGCTTGCAGGGCAAAGGTGCCCAGCTTCCCTCCTTGAAGCAGTGGCATTTTCTCCACAGGAATACTGGAGTGTACTGATGGCTTGTAAATTCTTTCACATGCTCAGAGAAAGATTCAGTCCCTTTGCAGTGCTGCTGTCCTGCCTTAAGCAGGTGGGAACGTAAGGCCACTGGGAGTTGGCTTGTGTCTCGGGACTGGTGTTTCATCTCTGTGGCCCCTTTCTTTTGTGAGCACATCTGTATGAGCAAGCTGTTTTCTGCACAGAGTAGACTGTGTGGGTAGGTCTGATCCCGACCCTCTCCTTTCCAGGGGAAACACTGCATCCTGGATGTGTCTGGCAATGCTATCAAGAGGTTGCAACAAGCACAACTTTATCCCATTGCCATTTTCATCAAACCAAAATCCATTGAAGCTCTCATGTAAGTGCAATGCCATGCCATGTTCTGTGCCTCTCCAGGGTGAGCAGCTCTAGCATGTCGGGGGTTTGTATGTCTGCTGCCTCTGCTTTTTAGAAAGCAGCGGAGGTTGCTGCTGGTGCTGAACTTGTCCCTTGTTAAAAGGACCTGGGCCCAGTGCTGTCTCTGTGGTGTCCCTCCACATCTAATGCCATGGTGCATCTAAGCTCCATGGATTGCTCTGGCTTAAAGCTCTTCGTTAGCTCCAAAGAGGATTATCCATGGGAAATCTAAAAATGCTCCCAATGATGTGCCTGATGTAACCTGCTTACCTGGGCCCTGAGTCCAGCCAGGAGAGCTGCCGATGGCCTGTGGATGGATCACAGCTGGATGGTGGCTGAGCCAGGACAGCCCTGGGGAGCAGAGAGGAGACGTTTCCTGTGTGCCTAAGGGGGGACCTTCTGCTTGTCCTGCTGCTCCTGGCCCTGGGGAGCGCAGGCTGGAAAGGACTTCCAACTCTTCCGAGCAGCAGCAGAGAATATTATCTGTGAGGAGATTCAGTAGCTAGAGATGAACTCTGAGATCAGAAGGGACTCTGCTGGCATCGAGGGGACTGGAAAAAACCCTTCTCAAGCCAGAAGGGGTCGAATTGCTTATTTGGGTGTTGTATGAAGATGAGGGAACCTAGGCAAGGAGTGTGCTGACAGGCTTTGGAAAAGCAGGGAGACGTCTGCGGTAGTCTTGCAAATTCAGAGGATTGTCTGGATTTGAGTCCGTTTCTGTGCTATGGTGAAAGGGGCAGGGTGGTGGCGATGGGAAGAACTGTTGGAAGTTGAGAGGAAGTGCCAAGGTAGCACTCCTGCCTTTGAGAGCTGGGTCCTGCACAGCTTCCATTCCTGGTGTGCAGAGGCTTCCTGGGCACCCCGGCTCCGTGGGCTATTTTTGCTTCTGTTCATTGCTAAGAAAAAGAGCCAATTTTCTATTTTTTGTACATGGCAGGGAGATGAACCGGAGACAGACGTACGAACAGGCCAACAAGGTCTTTGACAAAGCCATGAAACTCGAGCAAGAGTTTGGAGAGTATTTTACAGGTGAGTGTCCTGAGCAGGCTTGTATCTGATTTATTTTATTTTTCTGGCTGGCAGCTGTGACCTCTCTACCAGCACTGTCTTACTGCAGAGTCATGGGACAACGTCCAGCTTTGTCAAAGCAAAAAAAGAAATGGCACTTTGCCAGCAGGGCTCTGCAAAGGGACTGCTCCAAGATCAGTGGGTAAGAGTAAACCAGCTCTAGAGAAGGAGACAAGTTGTCACGCAGGATTTTCTGAGTTTGTGAAAGCTTATCGCCAACTTTAATAATAATAAAAAAAGAAAAAATCCCCAGGCAGGGGAAGCACAGCATAGATTCAGGGTGCTACAAGGCTACAGGAAATGAAACTCCCTGCACGGGGGAAAAGGAAGCGTTTTCAAAAAGAGAAAAGAGTCATTTTAAAGAGGAAAGATAAAAAATTAGTGACTTAAATGGTGGAGACTGTCCTGAGTTATTACAAAACATCTCCCAAAAAAAGACTGGAAGTTTGGCTGGCTTCCTAAGTAGTCTTTGCTGAAGAACCCATCAGGGGTTCTTTGTGCCTGCGGAGATGAGCTGCTCGTGACACAGGCATCCTTGTGCATTAACATGGTTAATTCTGGAAAATCATGCAGGCGAAGAGGTGGAGAAACTGGTCTTCCATCTTTCCTCCAGTGCAGTAACTGTTTCTTCTAAAGTTGAGGAGTGATAATCCTGCCAAACCCTGTATTACCCACCTAACAGCTACTGGGAAAAATCCCAAGCAGAAAATTTTCCAAAAATGGATCTCAGCTGAGCAAATGTATGGGTACAAACAGGGTAAAAGCTTTCCTCAGACCTCCTGTCCCAGGCAGCAGTTCCAGAGCTGCTGGCTGCTCTTCCAGGAAGAGCGCAAAGGAAAGCATGCACTGCAGTTTTGCCAGACCCTCGGCATGCCATTGTGTGCTTGGACGGTGAGTTTGAAGTTGACCTGGGGAAGGAACACTCTTGGCTGAAACCCATTGTTGAAAGAAGTGGGTAATGGGCAGAGAGATGGTCGCTGTAGCAAGTTCTGTGCCAGGAACTTATAATGAGGGAACAGAGAAGGTGGAGGATAGTCCTGGCTGGGCTACAGAGGCAGGCTGAATTACCAGAAAGCTTTGGCCCTCCATGTGCATCTTCCTTCTCTGACGTAGGAAGCACAGTGAAGTGCTTTGTGTTGTATCCGTACTAAGCAGCGAGACTATCGCTGGTCTTTAGGTGAGAGTTACTGCTGGGAGCGACAGCCATAAGCTGACCTTTTCCAGCCTGAAAGTGCTGCGATTCCCACCCCGCAGCAGAGGAAGCGACAAATACGAGGAGCCCTCAGAAGCCAATGAGAGGGGATGGACAAATCCGGCACCTCGGGGTACGCGCTCGGCGCACACCGGCTAATCCACGCAAGGCCCTCCTGTTCACCATGGCAGAGTAGCTGCAGTGCCGGGGCCAGCTGCGCGGAGCCTCGGCACTGTGGCGTGACACAGTTTGCAAAGCTGATTAGCAGCCCGTTGTGCAGAACCCGGCCGGCACTTCATACAAGCGAGGAGCTCTGCCAGCACGGGATCAGCTCTCGCTAATCCCCTTGGACACGGTGGGTTAACCAGTGGGTCATCATGCGCCTGTTGCAGCTCCTTTGACACGGGTTGTCTTGTTCATTAATTGTTGGCCGCACCACACCGGCCCCTTTGGTGCAGAGTGAAGGCCTTTCCTATAGCTTATGGCAGGGAAGGCGCAGTGCTAGCTGATGCTCAAGGTCTTGCTTGTTCTCTTCTCTTCCAGCCATCGTACAAGGAGACTCTCTTGAAGAGATTTACAGCAAAATCAAACAGATCATTGAGGACCAGTCCGGGCACTACATCTGGGTCCCGTCCCCAGAGAAACTCTGAAGATGTCCCCCACCTGCTTCCCTGTGAGCAGAAGATCTCCGAAGTCCCACCCCACCCAAGCCCTCTGCCCCAAAGGGGGGGGCGATATGAAAACTATTCCTGCCCCCGTTTTTTAGATCGTCGCAAAATTGAGTTTTCTAGTCCTGTTTCTTTTGTTGGGATGAACTCATCTCATTCATCACGTGACTGTTCCCACCGATCCTGCATGGACCTTCCCACTGCTCCATTAGAGACAGATGAGAACCCATTCAAG
>NW_009196458.1:12408-12707 GCF_000690835.1 Fulmarus glacialis | reverse complement strand
TATTCAGAGGGCTTTACTGACTGCCATTAGGAGGTCTCTGGATTTAAACAGGCTGTGCTAAAATCATTTTCTGAGCTGAAAAATAGTTTACAACAGGATGCAAGTAAAGAAGTTGTGTTCTCTGGGTGAAGATGATGCTCAGCTGTGGATCCCAGCCCTCTCCTAGTCCCTCACCCTGCTGCCTCTGCAGCCACCCAAGACCAGGAGGACTATTCTAAATACCAAAAAAAGAAATTTTTTGCAAACATTTACCAGCCAGCAGGAAGAGATCCGAGCCTCCTGCCTCCTCAATGCCAACA
>NW_009196458.1:0-12060 GCF_000690835.1 Fulmarus glacialis | reverse complement strand
CCCCTTCCCCCTTTTCCCTCCCCTACCTGCCCGCCGCAGCGCTCCAGGTACTGCTCCAGTGGCGACGCGCCGTCCATGGGCGCAGCCGCCCGCCCGGGCCCCCCAACATTCCCCCCGGGCCTGGCTTTAACCCCCAGGAACACCGGGGGGCGGCTCCTTTTTTTTCGGGGACCCGGCGCAGCTGGTTTCTATCCCGGCTGTGATTTTTACCTCCATCAAACAGCCTTTGAGGCTTTCACCTGCCCTTGGCAAGGCTGTCCGAAGGGGTTTGCTCCATCCTGTGGAAGGGCTAGAGAAATCAGGGTGCTCTCATGTGCTTTACTTGAGCCTACAAACACAACCTGCTCCTCCTGAGCCCGCTCCCCTCCACAGGGCTGAAGATAAATGCGGAGTCGGAGCTGCGACTTAGACCTTGCAAAGATAAAGCACCTCTAGCTGGGGCTTTTTAGCGAGCAAGTGTAACGTGCCCTTAATTTCTCCCACCTGCCTCATCGACTGCAATAAGGCACATCTGGTCCTTTGAGAGGAGCCCAAGTCCAAAATTATAAACCTCAAATTCAAGGCATTGCAATGAAATGGGCTCGTCTCAGCTGGGCCAGCGTTGCTAACGCTGCTTAGGGGGAAGAAGCCATTACTCCTTACAATCACTGCTGTCCTCCCCTTGCAAATATCTTCCCTGCTGGTGTCTCTGTTTCTGTCCCCCCGTGAGGGATGATTTAAGGCCATTCCCTTTTTGAAAGACTCATGTGTGGAGAGTCCAGGTGTGAGGCAGCATGTTCCCAGGAGGGAGTTCATGTTGCGCCTCGCTGATTGATGCTGCGGGAGTCTCACACTGCCGACGCAGCTCAGCTTGGGCGCTGCTTGACTCGACGCCAGTGGTTGCTGTCTGACTTGTTCCTTCTCTCCTGCCCTGTCACTGCGCGGTGATGGATGGATGGGTTTCTGCGAAGGCGCAGCTGGGGACACATCCCTGTCCCTGTCTGGGCTGGTGGATGTGCTGACTGCCATGATCAATGCACCTGTTGCTCTGCTAGAACAGGGCTTTGCTTTCTGCTGTGAGATTTGCTTGCAAGCAGCTGGTTGAGCTGAAAAAACCCTTTAGAAGAAGACGTCAAAGCCCAGGCACGCAGCAGGTCTTTGGGAGGTGCTGCCAGGCTCTTCTTGCTGCCTCAGAGGTGTGAAGGATTAGATTTGTATCCCTTATCCGTGGGGCAGAGTGTACGTGGCTGACGAGCATCCTTCCCTCCTCAGCACAGCCTGCTGGGCTGGTTTCGTGGTATTTCTGGGACTCACCTTGTCCCGGCGCTTTGCAGGTGCCAAATCCCCCTGGCCCCAGAAAAATTCAGCCTCAAGCAGGTTGATTTACATCACACAGCCCCTCTCGGAGCACCCAGGAGGCAAATCGAGCAGCAAAGCAAGGAGAAGACTCTCTGAGAGGTTGCACCTTCAATTACAGAGGCTGGTGGAGCTAGCTTGGCGCAGTTCAAGATGGTTAAAACTATAACATCCTGCTTAGGGCTGGTGGGTGATTGGGGTGATTGCAGACAGTTCCGTGGCCTAGGCTGCCTGTGCCAGCACTGCGGGACGGGATGGCGAGGGGCACCGCTCCCACCGGCAGCAGCAAGCCCAGCCCTAGCAGGCTCCTTCATGACAATGCAGGTCTGCGTTGCCCACGGGAGTCATTGAATTCAACTCAGGGATTGCGCTGAATTTGTTTTGTCCTCATGGTGATGTTTTACAGGAACAGGAGATTGGCGCTCCCCCAGTGTGTGAACACTGTTGCTGTGCTTAAGTTGGGAAGCTGGGGTATTGTGGTGGTCATGGTGTTTCCCTGGTGTGGACCTGCCTGTAGCATTGCAGCCGTAGTACCTTGACTTTCCTCGTCTAATTAATCCTTTGTTGCACTGCAGAACTCCCTGGAGATGAGATATGTTCATCCTGCAGCTCCTGGGGACTGATTTGTCTGCATTTTGTGAACCTGAGATGGAGAGGTCAAACCATGGTGTTTAAGTGAGAAAGGCTACATCTGAGATGAATGTAAAATACAAATCTCTTATTATTGGTGTTGCTTCTTGCCTTGATATGGGCATCCTGCAAATGGCATGGGCACCAGCAGGAAGCGACGTGTTTTTGGGTAAGTCATGGAGTTTTGTGCCTCCTCTGTTAAATGGGTAAGATTGTTTACCCGTCTTGAGGCAGAGAAGAAGGGAATATGTTTAGAAAGCTGAGAGATCACCAGAGGAGTCGAGAGTCACATTGTGTGGCCAATTCAAGCTCTCAGGGTTGCTTCAACATAGGGGAAGGGTCTTCTGGATGCTGGCCAAAGGAGAGGAGGCATGGCTGTGCTTCAGGAGGGCTCTGTGCTCACACCCTCCTTCTCAAGGCTGGGCATCCACTCATGGTGCCCAGCGTGTGGGAGGCTCAGCAAGTGGGGTGCCCAGGGATGGGGAGCCCCAGTGAGTGGAGGCCCAGGTAGTGAGAGGTCCAGAGAGCGGTGATCCAGTGAGCAGGAGACACGGAGTCTCTGAGCTTCCCCCTCCCTGAGTCTGCCAGTCTCTGGGTCTCCCCTTCTTAGTCACCAGAGGCATCGTCCTCTCTGCTGCAAGGTAGTGTTCAGCAGGAGACTCTGACCCCTGTCATCAATTGGACAGATGTTAATTTAAAATATATCACTTGGAACTCACGAGACTTATCTGCTCGGTTTCTGATCATCCAGATCAATAACATTAGAAAGGGCAACTATTTTTCCCATCCCAACTTAAAAAAGATTATTTCTGTCTCAAGCAGCCTTTTTTTTTTTTCTCTTCCCCTTTTTTTTCTTTTTTCTTTTTTTGTTCCCTTTAGAAAGCAGCAGCTGCCCGGAGCCGGGCCAAGGTGACTCATGAGCAGGACTGCTCAGAGCAGGGAAGGAGCCGCGCTCCCTCCTGCACGCTGGAGGCAGCCATTACGCACATCCCCGAGCGGCAGGAGCCAGTTATGGGGTGATGAATCATCTGAAATGCATAGTTACAGCAATGATGAATTGTCATGAGTCTTAATTAGCAAATTGGTTCATTTTACTTAGAAAGTTGATGATTAGTGCAACAACAAGTGCTTTGTGCATTCTTTGTAAGAGTCATTCAATATTGTTCTTCCTTGGGTAACTAATTGGAGAAGACAATTCCACGGAGCTGCTACTAGCATTCCTGTATCGGTCTCTTAAACATTTCTGTAGCAGACATTCCTGCATTGCCTGGCTGCTGTAATCTGGTTATGGGATGGGACTAATCACAGGAGACTTCCAAAAACCTGGAAGGGACAAGGAGCAAGTCAGTAAGGAAGATCTATCTGTTTTATTCATTACTGCTCTCAACAGCTGCCTTCTATTCTAGCACGCCAATGCTTTGCTGCTTGCTTTGAAGTTGGTTAATCTGGTTTGGCTTTACCTTATCTTTTTCAGGAGCCAGTTTGGGAGTTAAAAGCTCGTGACTGACAATGTTCTGCTTTCTACTCTCCTGAGCTTTATGCTAAACTTTTATAGCTGTAATTGTAGCTTGTCTCAGGTGTAGCTTGCTTCTCCTGGTGCCCTCAGTGCCTGCAGCATTGAAGCCCTGCCTTTGGAGGAGGCAGAAGAGCAACTGAGAGCAGGATCATGTTCCCAGAAAAGAGCAATGTATTATGCACAAGATATCTCTGAATGCAGCACCTTCCAATTACTCCAGGTCTCTACGCTTCTGTATCAACAGCAGAATCTTGTGAAGGTGATTCCTTCTATTTCTTTAGCTCTGTTTTGGTCTCTGTGCCTTGATTTCCTTCTTGCCAATGATGTAAGCAGAGTGAGGTGCTGGGGAGGAGCCCAAAGGGGGGTCAGAGTGAGGAGCAGGTGAGCTGCAGCAAGGTCGGCGAGCTCTGCGGTAGCAAAGGACCTGCACGGAGCTGGCAAGGCTCTCGAGAAGCAGCTGCAGCCCAAAAGGCAACTCAGAGGTAGATGCTGGCGTGCCTTTGGTCTGATAAGTGTGACCATTGTGCTCTCATACTTATTTGTCCCATAATAATCCATTCTAGACCTGATCAACACTTGTCAGTGTCAGTAGATACTGGATTTATTGGCAGGGAAGGAAAGAAACCGCCATGACTATTCACTGAGCAATAGTGCATAATTTGACTTTTAATTGTGAGTTATTAAGTGTATCATCATTAGGTTATGCTGGTGTAAATACGAACAGAATCAGGTCCATTAGATTTGATATTTGGTTTTAACTTGCTCCTGTGTGAACCAGGAGTAACCCTCTTACAGAAGTGAGGTTACAATGATTTGGAATTGGGTCAGAATCTAGCTTTATTTTCCAGGTTTACTGGGTAATGGGAAGAAGGGCTGTACCTTCCCATTTACCCCCTAGTGCCACGTGTCCCTCCCTGCATCGGACAATGCAGCCCGGGTGACACAGCGGTAAAGCTGCCTCTTCTTTGTCCCGGTTAAACTGGGGCTCTCCTATTCCCTGAAAAGGACAGTAACGGGGGATTTGGTACTCTTTGCAAACGTTAGTGGACTCTCAGCATTTGTCCTCTAATGCATGCGCTTTCCATGCTGGCTGGCAGAGAGCAGCGTGAGGTCAATGCTCAGCGTGCATTGACTTCTGGACCAGGAAAGAAAGTCACTTCTGTCAGATGGAAAAGGGGTAAACTGGCTAAAAAAGAGCCATTTTTTCTGGCTTTTACAGCACTATTATGTGCAATGAAGACACTAACTGCCCCCATGTCACAGAATTGCTGAGAACCAGACCCAGAGAGGATTGCCAAATCCGCCACTGAATGCCAGAGGAAGCACTGTAAGTAAAAGCCATCTGTCTCAACTGAAAGGCTGAATGGTGACTTTAAAACTATACAGTTAACTTCATTTAATTTTCCTATCTGTGCAAAGCACAGAAACTGATTAAACGAAGGCATTCTCTATGTTGTTTGCATAGAAATCCACTTGTCCTGGCCCAGCCATGCTCTTAAGCCTTGTACTGCGGTGTGGGGGACAGCACATCGGTCTATTTTTATTTTTCATTCTGTGTTGCATTTAAAATAAGGCCACAAAAGGGGGGAGCAGAGGGGGCTCTAAACATTGCCTGCCACCTTAATTGCAACCTAGCAATTAATGGCTAGAGGCTTTCTTGGACAGCTCCTCCATGAATGTCACACACAAATATATCTGACACCTGGGAAGTATTCTTCCGTGCTTTTTGTTAAGTCATCTTTCTACTTTTTGTGCCAAATGGTCTGTCTAAATTGAATTGCATTTAAATGAGGTGAGTGTGCGATGGATCATCTGGCTGCTGCTGTTTCCCTCCAAGTTTTGTGACAAATTGCTCTAACGCAAACACCGTGTCTCATATCTTGAACTTACTGCTGCAATTAAATACTGATCCTTTAAGCCTTATCTGGAAAAAAACCAATACAGTAATAGCACTCATGCATGTTTGCAGAGAAAAGCAGAGGGGTGTGCATACAGCAGCTGCTAACAGACCTCTATTAATTTAGTTTGCAGGGGTCGCAGTAACATTGAAGACATGAGCAATGACATTAGCATGTCTAAGACCTTCCGTGCAAGTTCTCCAGGAATTAGAGCATATGCTGCGATGCCTCTGCTGCTGTGTCAGCTGAGTCATGCCAGCACTAGGGTTTTACTAGCTTATTGTATAGGGGAGGACAGCTGAGTATTATGCAAATACCATGAGCCAAGGAAGGGTGCTGACCCGTCATTGAAATCCCTGCAAAACTTAGTTTTGTCTGAGTGATCAGCAAGATATAATGACTGACACCGGAATGAGTCCGCGGGGTGCACAGCTCGGCGATTAGTCAGTTCTCATTACCTCTTCCTCCAATTAACGGCAAGCAAATCAGTGCTCCTGAGTCAACGAGGACCTCAGGAGAAACTAGACTTCCTCAAAATGCTGCCAGATGTCAGCAGAAGCACTGATCCCCCCCACCTTGACCTTTTCGTACTTTTAACACACATAATTAACTGTTAACACAGCCATGGTTCTGTCACTCTAGCCCTTCGCCCGTCGTCTGCCAATAAACGCAGTTAGCTTAGCCGGGATGAAGGAGTCCCAGCTCTGCCGTCATGTGCTCCTGCAGTTCATCTCATTTCCATGCTCGTCCCAGCCAAGCAGGAATCCAGCCTGAGATCCCTTTTGGGACAGCCTCATCCCTCCATTTGGATCTTCCTCGCTCCTCCTTGCTCTCTTTGCAGTGTCTGTTGTTAGTAAGCTTTCCCTCGAATAGGCTATGGCATTAGTCTATGGACATCATGTTTTCTTATACCTTAGCTTTTATGGTCAGTGTATAGAAGTGGAATATGAGTTAATTTTCCCAATACAATCCAAGATATTATTATGGAATATTTTTACGTATTTTTGGTGTCTGCAGCCTGTAGAAGAAACTGACTTGTTACAGTGCCCTTCCTTATGAAGGTGTCATTTTTTTTCCTCTTTTTTTTTTTCAGTTCACTTATCTGTGACTTCTCAGAAATAATTAAATGCTGTGATTGCTTTGGCCTCCCTTCAATGGGCATTTACCCAGCCCGTTAATACAAGAGTAGCTCCCTTGAGCTCTGTTTCCACGCAGACCATTTGACAGGACTCAGGTAGAGTCGTTAAGGTACGCTCAGCGATGCTTTGAGGAAAATGAGGAACACTGACGGGCATAAGTTTGGGAGGGTTCTAAGTTTGCTGTTTTCTAAAACCCAAATCGTGTTGCTCAGATCCATTAGGTTTTGCCTATTAACATCAAAAATACTCACATTTATCCCCAGGTATTTTTACAGTCCCCTTTGCTCCCAAATTGGCATGGGCAATGCTGCTGTCCAAAATAAATGAAGTGTGTGAAGACAGACAGTTTAAAGGCGTTGAGGAATGCAGCTGTTTCAGACCTCTTACATCTCACTCGACTCTCACCTAATTTGTTAATGGGTATGTTTTTCCCTGTAGGACAATAACGCTTTTCTCTGTGACGTTTTATAAAGGACCTTCTAAACCTCCTTTTGTCCCTTTGGGTAAAATCAGTTGAATTGGCTTTTTCTAGTGCCTTTCTATTTTCCCTAGAGAATTCAAGTTGGTTCTTAACCCTTTCTGTCCTCCAGACCTTACGAGCAGTGTGATAGAAACACGTCTTATGAGTCTAGACACAGCATGGGCAGATAGTGAGATCACTAGGGAGAGGCTTGTCACTATCTAAAAAGATTGGATATATAGGCGAAGAGAAGAATATTTGCTCATTTTAAGTATGAGGAGCTAAAATAGCAACTCGCAGAGGGATGTACGATGAGTTTGTGACACCACCAGGAATTGTCGCTGGATCTCCAGGGGCACCGGTGATCCTTATGCTGTTTGCAGGACGTCTCCTCAAACTCGAGGATTTGCAAACATTTCCAAGTCTCCAGCCACCCTTGGGACGCAGGTGCGTGTCACCACCAGTGGTAGCAAACTGGGGACCGGAGAACAAAGATCCCCTCCGGCGTGACGCTCATTACACCAGGCAGGCGGCCGCATCCTTTGTGTAGCCGCAGACAAAATACTTTAATATTAACTTACTCCATGGTGGCATGAACATCTGGGATGGTTCCTGCGCTCTTTGATTTATCCAGACAAGCTATAAGCGTGTTTGTTGCACATTTCCTTAGAAGTTTGTCACAGCCTGACACACGCCGTTCCCGCGATGCCTCGCAGAGCTCAATCAATGTCCTTCCCCGACTGCGGGAGGAAAACATGCTGAGCCAGCCTTGCAGGCTGCTTCGGCGGTGGGATAGCTTATCCTCATACTGAAAGAGCCCTTGGAGCAGAAGGTCTGTCTGACTTTCCATTTCTTTTTTTCCCCCATTTCTCACTGCATATTGTTTCTCTTTGCTATCCATCCTGCTACATTTCAGGTGAGTTACAGGTCTGTGCTTAGGAGGGGCATTGCGTTGCTGTTGCAAACATGGTTTTTTGCAAAGGAAAATATCTTCATTCCGTAGGTATTGATGAAGAGGAGTATTAATTTAAAACCTGCTATAGATTAATGTAGAACAGCTTAAATAACAACTGGGTGCTATGAATGATAAATCGAAGAAAAGATTTGAACTGTCAGTGTGATACCACACGGGGAGTATTTTACAGGAGACAAGATATTTTCTGCCATTTCTTCATTTGCTTTGCTTAATGATACCCATCCAATCTTAAAAAATCATCTTCTGCTAGGATGCTATCAAGAAAGAGGAAGCATATTTGAAACTTGCTTTGAAACAGTACTCCTAATGTTAATTCAAAGCATGGTTATTACTGCTTTTCTGCCCAGCTTCCCTGTGATCCCTTTAGCTATATCTGATAGCGAAGGCTTGAAATCTCCAGATTAGAAATTGAATTCCACCTCTGTGGCCCAGCCCTGATGACCCACTGGAGTCACAGCAAATATGTTTTCCTCTACAGTGAGCTTTTCCAGCTAAAGCTGTTGCTTTTCGGTCAAGATTGAACTCTTTTGGAGGAAAAGATAATTAAAGCCATGCAATAGAGGCGTAAGAATGATTAGTGACTTGAAAATGAGTAGAGATTATTCAGACTGATGGCAGGCCCTGATCTTGCAAGGATTTAGGTGCTTGTTTTATTCTTGCCTGTGTTAGCGCAGAGGACAGTCGGAAAGGCTCTGTCGCGAGCTGACGGGGGATTTAGGGTGGCCGTGACCGTGGCCAGAGGCGATGAGCTGTGCAGTCGGGACGGCTGGGTGAGATGCAGCACTTACGGCATCAGACACCAATTGCTGTTGCTACGTTGGGTATAAACCGCAGCGTTTCGGGAGCGGACGCGTGTGCTGCTCGGGTGTCTGGTACAGGAACAGCAGTCTGGAGAGGGGAGGAAAGGGGTTTTCCATTGGGATTTCCATTTTATTTTGCAAATGTGAAAGCTCAGAGCGACTAGACCCAGACTGTGCTAGGAGGCGAGGACTGAAGAGCCTGAAGGGAAAATGTCAGAAATCGTGATTGAAGTCTGATCACTCTAAAAACATCAGTCACTGAGGTGAATTGTTTGGATGTCTTTAATTGTGCTGCTCATAGTTGGTTCTCTTTTGAACGTGGTAGAGTTGAACAGCAGAGTCTTAAACCCCCTATTTTGGGCTTTTCAGTGCTCTATTATAACAGTGAAATCCAGAAATGGAAGGTGAGTGTAGTTTATAAAGACACTGTTTTTTCAGAGCTAATTCACTTTATTAGCTGGATTTTCAGCAGTACAAAATGTAACCCTGATCATCTCAGTTTAATTAAAAACATATTTACGTTGTGATAGCGCATGGGTTATGTAGAGACTTGTATTAGCCTGATGGATTTTTATACTGGTCACATACAATGTCACGGTTTAGACCATTGTTTTTCATTATGAGCTTTTATTCTTCTTGCAAGAATTGCCAGCGACATTTCTGCTGACAAATTCTGCTTAGGACAGATGTATTTTTATTCCCTTACACTTAGATTGGATCAAACATCTTTTTCCATGTAGCTCAAGTTTCCGCAGTGGAGTTATTCCGAGTTTACTACTCTGAGAACAAAATTGTAGTCATTTTTGTGGCCTTCTTTAGCAGCAGTTGAAATCTTTCTGGCACATGTGCGTGTGATCTATTAATTCCCACTTCCTACCAATTGTAGGAATTCATGCTTGTAAATAGTATAGAAAAATTAATGCAAATAAAGAGAGACAGAGAGAAAATCCAGCATTTGGTCATCTTTTTTTTTCCTAGCTGGAATCAGTGAGGTGTTGAAACTTGCAGGGCGTTTGTTTCTGGCATTGATAAGGATCTCTCAAGTTTTTACATAAAATGCTAAATTAACAATAATCAGCTTCCGTGACTTACAGCCCCGCTACGCGCAGAGCTTGCCTTTCTCTCGGGCCTTCTCTGAATCCACAGATCTGAAGGCTTTTGCTCTGTGATCTGAGAAAGCAAAATCCCTGACAAAACTAATGACTTGGGGCTCCTGCGGCATTTTAAAACTGTTTCTTTTTCCCCATGAGCGGCTGCCTAATGTGACTGGGATTTCAGTGACTGTTTGCGTTATTTTCTCCCTGCAGTTGGGGATATTCAGCATCGTTAGCCTGCCTGGCTGACCTGCACAGCAGTAGCTCTCCAGTGAGTTTTTCCACCAGATTTCTCAGTCCACATAATCGAGGTGGTTTATTGCCTTACGTATTGGGCAACGGTACACAAGAAACGATTTAAAAGCATTTTCAGGTCCTTATATCACACCTTATGCTGTGATGTTGTACCAAATGTATAAGACAGATGAAGGACCAGAAATTTCTGAGCTGGTAATACGCAGTATGTTCTCAGCTGAGACCCCGTCAGAGCAAGCAGTGACCAAACAGCGGGGCAATTGCCTCCAAGTTCTGGAAAGCAGAGGAAAATTAAAAGCTTCTGTAGATGTAGCAGCTGGATTTGCACTCTCTGATCTTTCATTCCTGCTCAGCTCCCGGCAGGAGGGGCAGCCCTCTCCCTCCTCCGACCTTCCCCGGCTCTTGGCCCCAGCTTTTCTCTCGTTGTTGGCAGGATCCCCTATCCCCTGTCCGTGGGGTGGCAAATCTGTTCCTGCTCCGGGGCAACGGTGATTTGGTTCTGATGCCAGCTGGAAAACTCTGCTGTGAACAAAAGCAATGAAATATTGGCAAAATCTCCTGCTGCCGAGCCCCGCCACAATCACTGCAGCTACCTAAGTGATTAATATAAGCAAGATTTGGCCTTAAATTTGCACCTTGCAAGCGTAGGGTGCGGATGCTGCCTTTGGCTGGCTCACATGCTGCTCTCAGCAGTGCTCCTGCAAGAACGGAGTGACTGGTCGGGACACACTGAGCCAGGGAAGCTCCAGGATGAAGCAGCAAAATGCTGCCTCGCCAGCTGATGGCCGGTCCCGCGTTCAAAGCGGCTGCCTCCTGCACATCCCCGCTCAGGCTGCCGCCGGCATGGCCTTGCCTCCGGGCCCGCTTAGCCTCGCATGCTCCCTCCTAACCTCACAGCTTCCACCAGCATCCTCCTTGCGCCGCTGCCTTTGTTTGCTCCAGATAGTTTGGAAACGCGGCGGTAGCCTGCAGCTGAGTGACACACATGGCTGGCGAAGAGGGTAATGATGATGCACCCAGCTCGATGCAAATCCTTCTTTGATACCGAATGCTGCGGAGCAGTTGATGCTTTGGGACAAATAAACAAATTGCTTGCTCTGAGCAAGGGACCTGGGAGTTAACACCAGAGGTCTGTGGAAATGACGGGAGGGTACGTGCAAAGCCCTGGGACCATACCAGCCTCCCCACTCCACTGGGATAATTCCCTTTTGTCAGCTGCCTCCCAGCCGCAGAGCGATCAGCCACTGTGGGTACCGCAGCAGCGCTTGGGACCAGCACCCGCACTGACCAGCACCGCCACTGCCCCGCAGCCACCGCTGGCTCAGCTGTCCTTGTCACCGCTCCTGCTGCCAAAAAAGGTGAATTTTCTTGTGCGCAGGAGTTCGCTTTTTCCCCTCCATGTTTGGGACTCCAGGAAGCTGAGAGTTAATGTCAGTCCCCCAGCGATGGAGCTGGACGGGTGCCCTTGGTGGCTTCTTGCGCTGTTTCGTTGTCTCCGAGTAACTATATGACAGAGCATCAGTTTTCATCCCCGTGGGTCCCCACAGATCGGTGTTCAGCCACTGATCTCACGCGCAAGCTGTTGCGATGGTTAAGGTGAAAGAAATCTGCCCCGCGAGCGCTTCGGGAAGGATCCACGTCAGAGGGAAGAAAAAGTCAGGATTTTAAGAAGTCAGAGCTGAAAAAATGCGGTTAAGCTCCCCCGAAATGCAGATCGGTGGGGCCGTGATTGAATGAGCCCCTGGTACATCGCGTGCTGCGAGCAGGGCTGCTCCACGCTGCAGGTCCAGGCAGTTTTAAGGCAATTAAGGGAAATTTAGGGGTGACCCCTCTTTCTGGTCTGGCTGTGCCTGCCTGCCCCGGGCCCATGGGGTCTCCACGCCTGCCTGCTCCCGGGAAGGAGGTGGAGAGGGGTGGGGTGGGAGCCGGCTGGCACTGGGGGGGTTAGTTAGGGAGG
>NW_009196457.1:27068-46128 GCF_000690835.1 Fulmarus glacialis | reverse complement strand
ATACAGTTGGCTTTGGCCCATCGATCCAGGTCCATTTCAAGTAGAATAGAAGACTATGTAAAACAAAGTTCGTTGAAGTCATTTGGTAAGAAGTGCTAAGAAAACTCCCCACATCACGCAGTAAACTTAGGGAAATACCATTCCTTTTCCTTTGGAAGTTGTACACTGATTTTGCAAATGCATTTGTTATTAAGTTTTGGAATGAATGCCTTGTGCAAGCAGATTTTCCCAGCAGATTTCTGAGGAACTATATGCTGCTCATTCACCTTTAGGTGCTCCTGCATCTCAGCTGTGGGATGCCACCTCAGGTTGTGTCCATTTGTGACTCTGAACCTGGGAGCTCTGTCTACCTTCTCATGGGACTGAAAACTCCATTGTGACCGTGAGGCTGCTCCTTGCCTCCCATTTCTCAGGGAGTTCCTTACAGACTTGCAGTATGGAGTTGTTGGCTAAATACTATACTGTCAAAATCTAATTGTAACCAGTGAGAGCGAAACTGTGGCTCTCCCAGCAGAAGACAGGCTGCTGGGGAGGAGGTCACCCTGGCAACGCCGCTTGCAGGTACCTGCAGAGGATGGCTGATGAGAGCTCATCAGGGAGCTCTTGCAGAGCAGCAATGGGTTTTTGCAAAAGCAATTGTGGCTTTTGCTCTCTCAGGCTATTTCCAGCAGCTCCCTGAGAAACCCAGAGAGGCAAAGGAAATCCTGCTTAAGACTGTCAGACCTTCAGGGACTAGGAAAGGAAAGGAGAGTTAGTGATAACCATTGCTTTTCCAAAGAGTGTTGTTTCTGTGAGGACCTGTCACTTTACTCCTTCCGTAAAAGCCATGGTATAGTCAAAATGCCATGAAAAGTATTTTAGTTCACAGCTATTACAATTTTTCTGCAGATTTAGCTGGAAACTAAAATCATCCTCCAGTGGTAAGAGGGTGTTAAAGCATAGTGGGAGTCTGAGTCTCAGCTGGGACACAGCTGCCTGGGGATGCAGCAACCCAGCACCTCACAGTAGCTTGGTGAGTGGCTAATGTGAAATGCTCAGCCAGTGCCACCGTAGCAGCATGTGCAAGTCTCCTGGCTTTCTGTTCAATACCTGGACAGTCTGACCTTTGTGAACTGGAGTTTAGAATTTTATAACTATACTTCAGAATTTTTGTTTTGCTTTTCTGCTTCTTTACAGCCACATAGATGTTTGTCTCACATTTTTGCAAGTAGGGCATGAAGTTTCTGATGTCCTCTGCATGGGAAAAGAGGACTATTTCATAGCTATGAATCATACAACAAACTGTTTTCTAATCAGGTAAATTTTATCCTTTTGGTCAGAGTTTAATCCTTTTGTAGTGCAAAGCTGTTAACCATGATCAGTCCCTCGAGGACATTAGACAGTCTTTCAGCCAAGATGAACTTCGAGCTATTTCTCTAGAAACAGAGTTAAACCAACATAGACCCTCAGCACCAGAGTGGGGCATCCACATAGCTGCCATTTCAAAAGCACCTTCAGCTCCAGAGCAGAGACCACAGATGGCCCTGTGGGACACTTCGAGGAAAATCCATACTCTGGAGCAGAGCCCTTCTCCTCCTTCAGATCTTCTTTGTCGGGAATCTGCGACTCCTTCAAGTCTGTTCTTACAATAAGACTGCAATTAGAAAAAGCTGGTTGGGGTATATTCATATTGGCAAAATATTCCCACGAAAAAGTAACCAACCCAAGAAAACAAGCAGAAACAATCAGTCCTCTGCCTGTCAGGTGCATGTCCATCTGCTGCCCAAGTGAGCAGGTCAGGTGAGGAGAAGACAGGGCTGGAGGTAAATTTCACAGGTACAGTGTCGCCCATGCTTAGCTGGCAGATGCAGGTGGGCATCCCTTGCCGTTTGCCTGTTCTGAAAATGTCCCTATGAGATCTAAAGTCTCTTGCTGTGTTTAATTTACAAAACTCTCTGTTAATATTACCCCCAAATGCTTCTAATGAAATTACTTAAGCTTCAGTTTCTCAGGTTGTTATCTGTCTGTAGAAATGCAGCTTGAGAGATAATTTTCCAGCACTTGAGACAAAACCTACTGGCTTGATTCTAACATGTGTTTCTAAGCAAAATGAGTGGTACTAACAGCTCTGATATATCTAGTCCTTCATTTAAACACCCTCAGACATGAACTTTGATATGTAGATTATGAATGACAAGTGCCATATTTTAATGAGTTTGCAAGGTAGTACTAAGGAACATTTGGGTAAACTGGAAGTTATTGCATGCATAAAAAGCATGAGCAGATGAATCAAAAAGGATTTTTTTAATAAGATCAAAACCAATATATGCTAGAGGCTTTCTGACTTCTCTGTGGAAATACATTTTCATCAAGTAGTGATTTGCCACATCTCTTCATAAAGGGCTAGGCTTTTACTCTAATTTTAATCAGACCTGCAGCAGTAAAATATTTGCCACATAGATGTTTAGAAAGGGCGTAGTCCAGTAGTTAAACACTACACAGAAACATGCTATTGATGATACCTTTATAATTATTCCTCAGAAAGTTTACAATAGCATAGATTTCAGTAGCTGAGTATTTAGGGTATGCACGGACCCCAGCAGAATAAGTCTCTTCTGTCATCATGAAAAAGAAAATAAATCCGATATGTGCTTTGATTCATGGGCAGAGTGGGAAAGTTCCAAAGCAGGCACAAAGCAGTACAACAACTTAAGTTGAGAGCATTGTTTGGCAGGCTCCAGTTTTCACAAACAACACAAGCTAGTGAGTTAGAGCAATTAGTAGCTATGTGAGGATGTCCTCATCTTTAATGAATCTCTGATAACTGCTGCTTCTCCAGAAGACCTCATTAAAGCCTTGAAGATTTGGAGCTAGGAAGAAATTAGCTTTTTGGATTGGAGTCTTTGCGAGTGCTTGCCAGGTGACTGGCTGGTCACACCACACTAAAACAAGTTGTCATTCACAGACAGAGTTAACAAAGCAGAGCAGGGGGGTACCACCAACACGCTGCAGAGAACTGCTAAAAGGGCACGTAAGAGGACAGAAGAGCAGTGATGTTTGGGGGCAAGGCATTTACCAAAATATTGTCAAGAGATGTGCAAAAAACATTTTCTTTTCCTTGTGGGAGTGGCACAAATTTATCTGTGTTACAAGCACAGCTTTTTTTTTCACTCTAGTGTAATAGGAGACTTTTGCAGAAAGTCCTTTTCTGCTGTCCATCAGGAACCAGCCTGCAAGCAGGAGTTTGTTCCTGTTCCTTGCAATCAGTGCTGGCTTGTCATGCCTGCAGCTTGTGAAGGGAAATCCACCTTTTCTGGTTATGGTAATTCTTCAGACAGCATGAGGGCTGGAGGAGGTGGGGATTCAAGACACCCCGCCTGAAGTTTGTCATATCAGTTGAAAGTGTCCAGTTCAATTTGAAAAACCAAGGGTGAAAAATTTCTGCAACAGCCAAAAGTAACAACGGGCCTTGAAAATAACCCATGTAGCTTGTGTCAGAGAGTGACTGTAGGCCATAGGGAAGACTGATATTTCAACTAGTCACTGACTTCAAAAAGGAAGTATGTTTTGAGTAGTGCCAATTACAGCACGGAAATTTCATCTCAGTGTTTGAACAGAGCATATATTAAAAGGAAAAAATAACACACGTATTTCACCTTAGGTCTTCTCTCTGGCTAATACATAAATAAGGTTTGGGAAAACTGGGGGTTTAACAATTGGATCAGTTGTCTGTCTGCTCCAGCACATGTATTTTGCTGAACCCTATTTCTCAGACCTTTTGATTTGTTATTTTGGCACGAGTGCTTCACATTTTTATTCTACCTTTCTGTTCTGAATTGTGGTTTCCCAGCACAGCAGAGTGAAAAATACACAAGAGCCTTTTCGCTGCAGCTTTCTGTGACATACACAAGTAGAAAACTTGATTTACTTGACCAGGCATGCAGTTGTTTGTTGATGTCCTTTCCTCATGGTTCCTGGTGTAGGGCAAAGTGCTGATACAGTGTTTTCTTCCCCAATGTCTAGGATACTTCCTATGGTATTCCCATGGCTTCTTTCTTCGCCAATGTACTTTGTTTACACACGTTTTAAGTAATATAATTTTTAATTTTGCTTCTTTTGGCAGTGTTTGCTTCAAATCTTCTCCTGCAGGCAGCATCATAAATCTTGCATAAGGTGCCTATACCTTTCTTGTCATGGCTTTTAATGAGTTCAGCAAGTCTGCAGTCACAGTCACTGGTCTTGTGTTCACTCACTGCTTTTTGTGCTTCAGTGCAGATGCTGGTTCCTGTTCATTGTTAGCTACAATAAAATTTCTTTATTATCTGTCCACTATAATGTTTTTATTACGGTGTTCCACTCTTTCTTTGTCTTTTTTTTCCATTTTATTCTGTCAATTTAATGACTGGTGATGATCCCATGGCTTGGCTTGATGTCTGAAAACCTGATGGGAGCTCTCTGATTATATCAGATGTTCTGAAATAATTTCCCAGTTGATGCAGTCTCGGTAAAACAAGTAATGCATGGCCCCTACTACCTGTCTCACCTGAAAAGGAGGTAATTTTCAGTGCATATTTTTTTGCTTTTATGCACAAAGCTGCTTTCAAACACAAAAGCACCCCTAATGCTTCACTGTACTCACCAGGCAGCAGTGTGAGTACAAAGCACGCACCAATTTTCGCTAAACATCTTTCTTCTCTTGTGTTTAGTGCATTCCTGAGTTATTGGGCTAGGGTGCATTTGCAGGAAAGCTGGACTTTTGACAATAATTAACTGGTCATTTTATGCTGGCAATTGACAGAGTAAAGAAGCTGCGAGTGCAATAGCTTTTAAAGCAAAACTGCTTTCTCCAGGCTGTGAAATAGTTTCCATTCTCCAGTGTTGACCTTGGGAGCGCAGGGCAGAACCTGGTGCTCAGAGCAGAGTTACAGAGCTGTGCGTTACCACACCATTACATGGTGATCAAAATACTCCTCCTGCATGTTAGTGGTGAGACCCTGGCAACTGCCAGCACAGTACTAGAAAAAGTATTGGGAAGATGTCGATTTTAGCAATCAACTGGGATTTCCAAGGATACTGGTTTTAGTAGGACTATTTTGTTTGTCAGGGCCTTGGCACTTAGGTTAGGTAAATCTTGTATTCCCTTTTCTCTTCAATCTCACATTTATCAGGTCTCTCCATACACTTAGTGTCACTTGGCACTAAGAGCGAAAAAAGGCAATTACAGGCAAAAATTACATAACTAATAGATAGTAAAGCATGTTGTCTCCTTATCTTACCTCTACGCACTGATCTGAGCCTCCTTCTCCTCTTCATGTTAGCTCTTCTCTGCCGTCACTGTTTTCTTTGCTGAGCCTCCGGATTAACCTGCTTGAAAACCTGCAGTTTTCTTGTGTTGTACGTAAAGCTGTAGCGACACATTTATATAATCTGTCAGTTGAAACAAGGAATAAAAATAGAAACAGTCACACAATGTATTAGTCATTCATAAAACAAACTACACAGCTTTGCACCTAGGGACGGCATATTAAGAGAAAAATTCCCTGGGCTGGAGGGTTCTGGCTTTGCAGTTTTCCACTTGCACTTCCCTTGTGAAAAAAGCACTGAGCGCAGCCGGGCGGGAGAACAGCAGAAGCACAGCGGACTGCTGCGCTGGCCAGGGAGAGCTGTGCTGGGGGACGTGGCAGCTACCCTCCCAGCTTCAGCTTGTGCAGTGAATTCTGTCTTTTCCCCAACTACATAAATAACCAGGAGACCCAATTCTAGCTGCTACAATTGACACACACATGGATTTCCTCCAGAAAAGCAGTTAAATTCTACTGTAATCTAATATGACTTTCAAACTATTGTAAGCAGCTTATTCTTTTTCTTCTATGATAGTGCTTCTAAGACATATGCATTTTACAGATAGGATTTTAAGCCATAGAGAACAGAGCAATCTGTACTAAGGTAACGGGAACCATTTAATTTGTCAGGTTTATCAAAAGCTGTTGGTCTGCACAGAATTCAGATAATATTTAGGGAAAATTAGGAACCTGGAAGGGGATGGATCTGAGTCAGTTTTCTGATGATGCATGTGTCTGTTAAATGGAATATTATAGATATTTGCTTGTATTAATTAAATTGGCAAATAAGAACAGATTAGTTCTGATTCAAATGCATTACTGCTGCAAAGCCCATCAGAAGATACTGGTGGGGAACCCTTTGTGGGTCGTAAATAAAATAGGAGAACATGACACACAATTTCCTAAGTCCCTCTCCAAAATGTGGTGAAAAAAAATCAGGGCTTTTGGGAGAAGGTCAATTTGAGCCTTACGCTCATATGTCGAAGTTCTTAGGCACCCAAAAGTGGAGCATTATTAAAGTTCTTAATCGTAAAACCAAATTCTCTATTTCAAAACTTCTTGCTCTTTATACGCAATAGCATGTTAAGCCTAATTTCTAAGGAGGAAGGGAGTTAGTTGGTGGGCCAGAAATCATTGTTTACACAGAAGCTGGTGATCAAGGCCTGATTACATCAATAATGGACAGAAAGGGGACCAGTCCCAACTGCTCTTGTCTATGGTGGCTGATTCCCAAGGACTGCTTTATCAGAGCTGAAGAAAAATAAGGACAAATATGACATGTGTGTGTATATGTGTATACACACAGAGAAAAAGGTCAAAGAAATCTCAAAGACCTCTAAGATTTTTGTAGATGGCCAAAAAGCCAATATCCTTTGGCAATGTGAAAATATTGTTTTGGCTAAAAGCATATCCTAGTTTAGGACAAAACAAAGTAAGGAATTAGAAATATGGTATGTAAAAAGTGGGGGGAAATAAAACAGCATACATTAAAAGTTTTGAAATGCAAAAGGGAGCAGAAAAGATCAAGAATATCACCATCATTCTGCAAGAGGAGGGAATTTGCTTAGTGACATTTCCAAAAAATTGACTAGTTCTCATTTTGAAGAGAAAGGCAAGAAAAATCTTAGGGGAAAAAAAAAATCTGACAGAGAGAACTGAAGAATAAGTGTGTAATTAATGTGGTCAGAAAAACCTGATTTCAGCCTCTGAGGTAAATTTACTTTTTGACTAAGATGTATATTTTTATCACTTAGCATTGCAACATCAAACCTGTAAAGTGCACTTCAGTGAATGATGAACAGGCTAAATGGAAGGTGCAGTTTCTCAATAATCTGAGAGTAAGCATTAAAAATGGGCTAACACAGTGATTGGTAGAATATTAAATAACAGGATGAGCAGGGTATCAGAGATATCCAAGCCACTAGCTAAACTGATTAACTGAGTCACTGGAAGAACACACCTTTAGGAACAAGGATTGCCAGCTACATGTATGGAAAGGGGTGCTGTGCCTATTGCTGAATATGACAGGCAACTGAGACAATATTCCACGTGCAATTCCCAATATGTATTTGGCACTGGAAAAAAAATCTACAGATGGCTAAAAAAGGCATAATGCATAGGAAAAATTGGATTATACTGTTTTTTATACCTTTGGTAAATTGGCTTTGGGGAAGATGATCTGATCATGCTTGAAAAAAGGAGAAAAGAAGGGGGGGGGGGAAGCAGCAACTAGGAAACAGCAGTGTGTGGTAAAAATTCCCAAACTGATTCGAGGGCTAGAGATAATGCCTTCCATGGAGAGGCTTAAGGAGCTCAATCTATGTAGTTTATCAGGAAGAGGCTTGAGGGGAGGCTTGATTACAACATATAAACTTTAATGGGTTCTAACAGGCTCTTGAATCTAGTGGAGAAAGGCATGAGGAGGATCATCAGCTGGAAGCTGCAGCCAGGTGAGTGCAAATAGTGAGTAAGACAAGCATGTTTAACAGTGACGGTGATTTACAACTGGAACAAGATATCAAAGGAAGTTATATATTCTGCTGAAGTATCCAGTTCCTTACTGACTGCCTTTCAGCATAACGTGCTTTAGTCTGACAAAAAATGACTGGATTCAGTTCTGGAGCCTTTAATAAGGACATCTGGCTACAAGATCTGCTCGTTTCCCTTCTGGCCCTCCATGAATATCTTTCTAGAATAGATAGACTTGTATATTGAGTAAAGAATACTAGAAACTTCACAATTTGAGTATAATGATGAACTCCAGCACATTCTGTTACTAAGTTGAACTGGCTGAAACATTATTTTATTTTCTTAAAAAAACAAAAAAGTTGTAAAGTTAGAAAAATTTCTGAATCTTCTTTTAAATATGCTTTTGATAGATTCCTTCTCCCTTTTCTCAAAGCTCTGGTAAAAATGGGGTGTCTTCTGACAATGTACACTTAGATTTTTTTTAAAAATTATTTTCAAAGTAAAGACACAGAAGAGGATTTTGAGTGATGCATTGGAGAATCTTAGATAGATCCTGATACAAATGTGCCATATGGCAAAAGATATTTGTGATATATTAGTTCTCACATTTCAATTTTGTGTCTTCTGAAGGGTCCTGCATTTTCAACCCCAAAGCCAGGTTACCAAAGTCATGTGTGCTTTTGCAGAGCAGCTGCACTGAATTAGCAATACTGTAGGTTTTCCAGTGTTTCGGTCCTGACCACAATAAACCATCCATTGCACTGAGACTATTTTTATAGTTCCAGAATCATTCACTGACTACTGCAGAAACTGGCAAGGCAGGCCATAATTCATCATAATTGTGATAAATTTCTGTGTCAATATTTTAAAATAAGTGGTCTCAAACAATGCGCTACATCTTACGTAAACCACACACGGTGCATGCAGATTGGGAGCTATACCTTGCTGCAGGCTGGGAGCTCCCTGCTGGTGCTTGCTGTCCCTTCCCCTCCCTTGCCTTTGCCTATCTCTCAGAAACATTACAGCACTGTAGTGTGTAGGCTTCACGTCACAGTAAACGCTAACTTTTGCTACGTACACTGTGAAAAGAGAATGCCTGAAAAAGTATTTATCTGAACCAGCAACACTGAGTTAAAAGGCTCTGTATTATTGTCCTGAGTTAGTTCACTACAAAATGCATTTGCCAAAGCACGCGTGCGAATGTGGGGAGAGAGTCCACAAGCTGAAGTTGATCCACAAATGAATTTTGGTTTTGTTCAAAAAACATGACCTCCCTTTTTGTAAACCAGCCATATATTAATTTGCTAACCATCTCATCCAAATTTGAAGCCAAAATCTGTCCCCAAATGTGAACATGCAAACACCATTCCTGGATAAATCAATGTCAGAGATGCACGTGCTTAAAGGCTGAATAGGCTTGGGGTGCGCTCCTAAAACTTGTTAGTGTTTCATTGCAAGGCTCGCTTTGATAGATGGAGGTTAGCCTGTTTGTGAAGCATAGTACTGAATTTGCTAAGACTGATTGGGTTATTTAAATAAACGAGAATGAGTGTACAACTTCATGGAATTTGAGCATTACGGAGAATCTTCCTGCTAATAAAATTAATGGAGAATAGTTAACTTGTGCACAAAAATATGTGTTAAAGCAATTATAGGACAGAAAAGTAAATGTTTACAGAGGTTGCAGGAAAAATCTGGCAATAATATCTTGCTCTGCAGAACAGAGATTCACGGCAAAACTGTGTAGCAAAGTGATCTATTTAATCTGATTTATGAGTACTCTTCTTTAAAAAAAGCAATCAAACAAACTCTATGAATATGATTAGAATCAAAATAAATGTTAAAAGGGCAAATATTTATATGGGCTTCAAGTCAGGATTTTAGCTGTAATGAGGCCAAAATGAACATAATCCAAGAGCCAGAAATCTCTGATTGTATTTATAACAATAGTTTTAGACAAAATAATCTGATCGATTTACTGTATAAAAACCCACAGGGTATATCAGTGCCAACATTTTATGCTTGAAGAGACAGCTTGCTTTCAAAGTACAAAATAATGGGAAGTTTTTCAAAAACATCCTAATAGTGAAAATGAGGACACAGAACTGTCCCTTTGCAGGCAGAGGAAGGAACTCAGCGGTATTTACAATGAATTGACCACAGCTGAACTCTAGAAACCAAGCAGCTATAGCTGTGAGTGCAGAAAATGGCTGCTTGTGTGCATTAGGCACCTCTTGCATGCATTCAAGTCTTTAGATGAAAGATTTTGAGGACGAGGTAGAGTTCTTTAGTTCTTCCCGTGCGCAGTCTTTCTTTTTCTTGGAACACAACCGTAGAGGGAGATGGCATGCTCTGCAGACAAGTGACTGAGGTGCAACTGAAAAAGTACAAATACTCAAAACAAGAAAGCAGGACAACCAATTTTGTCAGTAAAGTAGCTAAACATTAGTTCGAACCTGATTGAACCTACAAAGCTTTTTGAAAACCCCATGACTTATGCTGAGTGGTGATTCTTCTTTTAATCTCCCTTAGGTTTTTATTGTTGTAATGAGCAAAATACATCTTGGTAGAGCTAAATTTTCAGGCTAGGCTGGTTAGGGGCTGTCAGTTCTGGGACTTCCCCCAGTATATAAGCCAAAGCTCCTGCCTTGGCGAAGGTGCAAGAGGAGATGTTGGGCTCTTTCACCTTCAAGTTCCGCCCTGACAGCCTTTACAGCTGTCCCCTGTCTCCCCAGCTGCAAAGTAGCAGCTCCGGCTGAGCTCCCGCAGCTTTAAACACATTTCTGGTATGTGTTTGTTTAAGCTTCTCTTTAAACATTGCAGCATTTCTTTCCTGGGTAATTTCTCAAGGGCTTTGCTATCCATACTGTTAGAAACATCTTTATTTTTCTATTTGTAAAGTGGTGGGGGAAAAGGTTGAAAGTGCGTAAAGGGGCTAAAGGTGGCGTCTGACATAATTTTCCTCTTAGTATATTTGCAGCTTTTTTGATATGAGAACACAGAGCATCATTCCAGGATTTGAGGGTCATTCCTCAACAATCTCAGGCCAGCAAAAAAGGCAGTTTCAGAGAAGAAATAAAGCCTATCCTTGGCTCAAGTTTCCTGTCCTGTGTTTGAACCATTACAAATCAAAATTCACATGCTCCTGATGCACAGACACATAATAAACCACAAATAGCAACATACAGGAGTTTTGTTACTGTCTGGGAAAAAAAAATGCCACAATGCCCTCAGTGGTTTTGGACTTTTTTCTTAGTTCTGCCTCGTGATAAAGGCCTCGTACATTAAAACTGACACATACTCCGAGATAACTTTTCATCCATGGTGTTCTTCTTGTAGACTATGGCAGCATTTTCAGGCTGAGCAGTGATTTCTTGCCAGAAAAGCAGCCAAAGGTAGGGTTAAGCTTTCATGGCTTGTCTGTTCCTATTTTCCACCAGTTGCTTGAGACTGAAATAAAAATACTGACCACCCAACTTGAATACTTCTAGGACTGGTGTGCCTTTAAAAAATAATATTAAGAGCACTTTATGTAAACCACAGAGTTTAGTAACCGCTTTTTTTTTTTTTTTTTTTTTAACCACAATATATAAAACATTTTGACCTCACAATATTCTCTACCAGCATCTGGCTTCATCATTCGAATGATCTCATATTATGTTGGGGGAAAGAAAAAAAAAAGGGATCATAAACAGACATTTTAAGCACAGGGCTCAAAAGGCTGGAAGAGCCCTACAGGTAACTTTAGCTCCAAATAATTTCTTTGGGTCTGCTCAAGCTCGGCAGGTTGTGCAGCCTCTTTGGTAACTTATACAAAACGTGGTGCTCCAGGATGTACCGTTCCATGCAGTTCTTCTGTAAATCATGTGCAGGGAGAGGTGCTTCAGAAAAATCTTACGGTTAGCTGGGCTTCAGTGTACCTTTGAGTGGGCACATGGATTATATAGCACCAAGGACATTGTTGCCTGCCGGGCGATGTGGATTTGCACACTGCCCTCCCCTTCTCCTTTCCTAAGTGCCTCCAGGAGCTGCAGAGCAGTGGCGCTGACATCTGCCACGTACATGCTTTTTCCCCCAAGCAGTAAGGTGTGTGCAGGAGAAAGTGTTGAGGGTTTATATGCAAAATATCCCGGCAAGTAATATTTAAGCTGGCGAGGTTGCCAGGGTGCTCTCTGAGAAGCCAGTGCGCGTGCTGGGGGCAGAGCTGGCAGTGTGGATGCTGGGAGGACTCGCTGCAAGGCTCTTCGCCTGCCGGAGTGGTGTGCCTGCGTGCTGTGAGCTCTCCTGTCTCACCACAGAGAAGTATTTCCAGGCAGAGGGGTTGGCTGTTGATGTGGTATGATAGAGAAGCTTGTATATGTTGGTAGCTGAATGGTCCTGTTAACACTGCAGAGCACGTTAAATATCTTTCAAACCCTTCAGGCTAAGAGATGCCATATAAATGTAGTAGACTGGTGTGGAAAAATTCTTATCTCTGCTTACTGTATAGGTATAATTCTTCTCTTCTTCTCCCTTAGTGCCAGTGAGGTCTCTGACTCCAGCAGAAGCAGGGCAGGACACTTGATTTTTGAGGAAGGTATTTCTTCGTGCAACAATTGAAACCTCCCAATACTGCTGCCTTTGTACTAATTTTTGCCCTGGACATGAACTTGTATGTGGATGATTCCCTTCAGACTCGCACACTGTGACTGTCCTTACGCAGAAGCTGGGATTCTTTCAGCTACCAGCCTTTCTTTCCCCTTCCTTAGCTATGGGTTTTGTGTATCCTTTTGTCTCTATTCTGTCACAACAACAACACAGAGCTGAGGTCAGATTTTACATCTGAATGCTTTCCTCAAACAACTGGCTACTGTTTTCCCTCCTGATTCCACGAATCAGTACAATAAACTTTATCAAGTACTATATAATGATTCCCTTTTAAATAGCAAAATGTTTTCTCTGGCTCCCGTTTGTGTTACTCCTGGTAACTCAAAGGTCTGTAAAGTCCCTTCCCCTGCCAGGCTCGCTCTTGGTGGGATGCTTTAGCAGCCTGTAGTTTGGATGGATGCGAACAAACATGCTGTTTTCCAAGGCAAGCACCCATTTGTTAGTGTGAGCTGCTCACGCTCTCCTCTCTGCGGGAGCTCTTCCCCATTGAACTTTTGAACTACTAAAGCAAATGGAATCGTGTAGCTCTACAAAATGGAAACCGGCATTTGGGCTGCGTGAAGGAAGTGTTCCAGCTTCAGCGCAGTTGCCCGGGGAAGCAAAGCCAACAGAGAAACACATTGTCATGGATGACTAAAGAATAAGGGCCTGTTAAACGAATTTTGTCTCTCAAGTTTGTCCTATCTTTCTTGTGTCATCTCTTGGGCACGACTGCGTATGTAGGATGATAAATTTTTGCAAGATTTTTTCTGTTTGACTATGATTGCTGAAATCTGTGCAGTACCTGCTAATACGGTTTCCAGGATTGGTGAGAGAGTGGGAACCAGTGCCAGAAATAACAGCCCTAAGTTTATAAAAGCCATACATACTTTCAGTCTTGTGATAAGGGAATGTACCAGTTTTTACAAAAGTGACCTCTCCACTTCCCAGGCGCCCTACGCACCACCTCCCCCCAGGCAAAGCACATGTGTGCTGCCCTGCGAGCCAAGTAGCTCCTCTAGATGCATCAGGCCGTATGTGGGGATACGGCCAGTAGCCATAGAGAAGAGAGGGGGATCTCGGAGCAAAGGCTGGGCATCTGTGGGCTCCCGGGTAGCTCTTCTCCTCCCCCAACAGCCCAAGCAGCAGATGCGGCTGAGCAGAGGAGGACAGGAGCAGTGGCAGTGCGCCCGGCAGCCAACAGCAACTCCGGCAGCAATGCTGGGCAGAGGTGGGGAGGGAGGATTCATATGAGCACACTTTAGTCCTGACAGGTCAGGTTCAGTGAAAAATGGAGGTAGGGGGGAAAAAAAGGTTTCTCTTTCAGCCTACAAATAATAATTGAAGAAACTGATTGATCTGTTACTGTTGAAACAACTGCTTAAAAATATTGCCATGAAACTAACTGCCCTTTGATGTACGTTTCAGACCTACCACTTCCCTAAAATTGAGTTTAGAATGACGACACCTGCCCTCGGGAATGCTGTGTAACTGGCGTCAAAGTTCAAAAAGAAATCCTCACCAGAGGCATTTCCACAGCCAAGCTGGATTGTGTATTGGAGTAAAGAATACTTCTTAGCTTATCTGTGGTGGATTTCTTTTCCAGTAACACATTAGCTCAAATCTTGTTGCATTTCAACAGGAAATGGTCTGTCTTCTTCAGAACAATGTCCTCAAGCTTGACAGGACAGCACTGATTCAAGTGGGCTCATCTAAAATGCCTTCATCTTTCATGCAAAGATGCTTACAAGCTTACACAACAGCAGTGAGTCATTTGCATAGGATCATGTTTTTATTCACATAGCAGAAGTAAAACTGGTGTTCTCTGCCCCCAACTCCAGTATTGCTAATATGCAGGACACATATAATGGATGTGCTTTATGCCCTGGAAAAAATGAATTATTAGCAGGTGATGACACCTCCATAGTGGACAATCATTGTGTCATTCATTAGTATTAACTTATTTTTCATGTTCCTTTTCCTTGCCTCCAAGTGGAAATAAATCTGAATGATATTTCTGCACTTCAGCTGGGAGTAGGAAAGGTCAAAGGTGGTAAAAGCCCCTTTCATATATTAGAGGTGCTACAGCTGTAGGTTTGCTCTTTATCCTTAGTACTGTGTTAATTAATCCTGTTAAGGATGGCATATGATTTATACAAGCTTTAACAAGTGAACATCGGTCTATCTTTTTGACCGAGGGCATGATTCAGCAAGTCCTTTTTGCATTTGTCTGACTAAGAATGCACTAATCTCACGGAAATTAGCTGTAATGCATCAGTGAAGCGAGGTATTGGGGCTGGGTCAAACCTGTAAAATTAAGCAAAGTTGATTTTAAGTAAAATCAACAGCTTTCACTGCAACTGGGATTCATATCTGGCTGTATAAATTTCAGGTATGTAGCCAAGGTCAGCCGTCTAGGTGGAGCTAGTCATTGGAAAGGATCCCAAGATGAGGATGGGGTAGAGTGAGGTGCCTGTCTACTGCATTGACTGTAAAGGGAGCCTAGACAGTTGTTAGACTAAATCTCTAATGTATACATGTCTATACATGGCCAGTGAGGTGAATCCTACCTAACTCCTGACTCTAGTGATCAGTACGTCAGACGTATAATCAGACCACACTGTTTAAAAAAAAACAAGAAGAAAAAGTCATATTAAGCAAAGGATATATGGCAGTACAGTATGTGGCCTTTGTTTTTTACCCAGTTCTTTGTTGGTTTCAACTAATTAACAACACAAGATAAATTAGCTATTAATTTTAAATTATTTTTAAATATCTAGAAATAACACATCATGTTTAAGTCCAGTAAGCAACCATGTTATAAAACCCTTGAAAGCAAGGACGTTCAGATTTAATTATTTTTGCAGGGCACTAACTTATTTCATTGTGTTCAAGTAGAGATCTCTACATACTACAGACTTGAAGACAACATAAAATAAATGTGTCCCATGCCAATATAGTTGCTTAATCATCTTCCTGGTTATTACTCTGGTTTTGTACTGAATGACGTTTGGATCTACAGATCCGCTGTGTGTTATAGCAGATTGACTGCAGACAAAACAGAAAATACGTGTGCTAAAGTTTGATACACAAATCAATAAATCATGTGTCCCTTTAAATATAATGAAAGTAAAGGCTTGTATTGATTTACATCAACTCTGATTAGAGTTGCATGGTATTCTCTTTTGAAAAAAAGCAGAATAGCTGCTGATGAGTAAATTGTAGGCATCAGATATTACACAGCTAGCTCCTAGTCAGGCAGAGGAGCCAAAACAAGTAGGGAACCATAGGACTTTACCAGCATCTATAAAATGGTGTCTGTTTGAAAGCTGGGGTTTTACGGTGTATTTTCTACAGCTCAAGTGTTCATTGCACTTTTCATTGGTAAGAAAAAGAAAAAAAAAACATAGAAGGGAATCCCATCTCTGAGCTGAAGGAATATTGGCATACTTTGCAGTTTATTTAACGTTTTGATTTTAGGGAAACTTGCTAAGTACACAATAACAGGGCCTATGCTGCCAACATATTCTGAGAAGTAAAATTCTTCCCAAGATAACATGTATCTTTACTTTTCTGTGACATTTAAGTTTTAAAATAAGGTATCTAAATGCTTTGCACACTTACATGCTCTAATTTGCTGAAACGTGCTGCTCTTTTTGCCCGTGGATGCTAGCTGTACCTGCCCTCCGCAGCCTTCCTTCAGCCTTCCCTGTGCAGGAGAGCCAGTGCAGGTAAGGCAGCCTCCCCCAGCTCAAAAGCTTGTCAAGTGCTAGGATATCCAGAAAGGCAGAAAGTCCAAAATCCTCTTTGGTTTCCTTCACAGCTTGTTAATTCATACTTCATTTTTATTAGTGACTTTGGCTTGAACATGATATATATGCAGATTGTCTAGGTTGGGAACACTTTATCATCAAAACTTGCTATTGGCACGGTGTTATTTTGCCCTTGACTGTAAGTTTCTGTTTGATTATCTTCCCAGGGTTTGTGCAAGGTGGTGTTTTCCAAAGTGATGTTACAAAGAGGACTGTGGAACAGAGTTATCAGACTTGTAGAGCATGTAGCATACCACCCTGTGTGAGAAGGGTCTCTGAAGGTGGGGATGGAGGGCAAAGTGCAAGCCCTCTCTGTGGGCTCAGAGTGCATGTTTACTAAGGAAATTCTGCAGTTTGCTGTATCCCAAAGAGTCTGCAAATGCCTCAAAATGGCATTTTCTCCTCAAAATGGCTATCTTGTATTTAAGACAAGGATAGGACCACTTTAAAGAATAAACAAAAGCCTGGTCAGAAAAATGGGGAAGACGGTGGTTGAGCTGCATTTTTCTCCCTCTTCATTTGCTCTTTCCTGTAAAGTAACAAACCTTAGGTATGGAAGGGAGTGCTGCTCTGCACTTTATAAATATGCTGAGGTAGCAAGGTACAGCACTACATGCAGGACCATAACATAGATTCCATGAGCACCCCATCAACTATTTTACCATTGCCTGTTCTTGTGATTACCAGCATTCCTCAAAAATGGAAGACCATGCCTCTTCCCTCAGACCAAATTTCTCCAAATTTCTTTTAAGACCTTATGCAAAGAACATGGAACAAGTCTGTAAGATGAGACTTGTGGGTTGAAATCAGGTGAATAGCAAAGCAGATCTGGCTACAAGTTCAGAAGCCCCCACACCCTTTCCTTTGGAAGAAAAAAGCTACCAGAACCAAGCATCTCTCTTGAGCATATTACCTGACCCTGAAGAAGATTAAGTGTTGCTTTCCTCTAGCATTGGATAAAGTAAGTTGCTACAACAAAATTAGCCTCTCCCTACTTCACCTGTGTGTTTTTCCTCAGGACTTTATCTCACCCCTTCTCTTGCTGTAAATTTAGAGAGACAGACAAATTACTATCACATGTAGTATCCTCACCACTAGGGCTATGCCAAGGGTCTTAGACTCTCTTGTCTCTGGTCTGTCAGATAAATTCTTACTGTGTTAATCATGAGGCAGTACCATAGCTCAGAGCAAAATAAATGCTGTTTTGGTTTATCTGTGGTGCCACCAGTGCATCATGCTCTTGTTGATTCCAGTGGAAGCTCTAATTTCATGTTGTATGTTATCAAAGGATATCAGGTCATCGTTTACATACAAGCTTTTCACAAGTTAAATCTGTACATTCTTCAAAACAGGAGCAGAAGTCTCGTTTCCATGCCATGCCCCAGCAAAACTGCTTTCCTGACACAGTGTAGGACTACTGATAAGCATTTGTAAGAATGGAAACATCCATTGGTATATTTTATTGGGTTATTTGGAGCTTGAAATGGAGGAGCATGCATGAAAGTGGGACACCAGTGGCTAATGCTCCTGACTGACATTTATACACAAAACCACTTTGGGATTTACTTTAGGAATGGAGTGTGTGGGTAGGTCTCCTCTCTGTCCCTGAGAGTAGCTGAGGAATGCTGTACTGTTCATTCAACTTATCTTCAGATTTTTCTCATAATCCTCTAAGAAATGTGGGCAAATCAATTAATAAAAGTTGCACTTTGGTAACAGTACATCTTCCTTCCCTTACCAGAGGGAATTTTGTGCCATACCTCCAAACGTACTAGAAAATCCATGCTTTTCTAATGTCGCCCATTTTTTGTGATTATTATGGAATTATTTTTTACACTGATTAAGAAGTACTGGCTGCCCACAAAAGATTAAGAATCCATACGGAACACTTATCCAAACTCAAATCTTGTATACAATTAAAATCCTCCTGCAATTTTAGCTACGCTTCGAAATTCAAATGGATTAAAAGAAAATTTCCTTAGGGAGACTGCAACTAGTTAGGTATTTTATTGTATGTAAATTGTACATACATGCTTACAGACAGATATGCAGAATGTGATAGTGTAGTTTGCTTTATCAGAGTCATAGGTGGATTTAGAAAAGTCCCCAGTTCCAAACTAGCAGAAATTTACACAGGACCTCCCCCTCCACTGCAGTTAAGATCTGTATTTTGACTTTGTTCTTGAAAAATCACAGATACTCAGTGTTAGTTTAAACTTATGTACGGAGGCTATGTTTCATATCTAATAGCCTTCAGAACAGCACGTCGGAGTTAAGAGGTGGAATGCTACTGAAATTCAATAGGAACTGGGCAGCTAGTTTTTTCAGACCCCTTGGAAAATCCTTGTCCAAACATGGAGGAATAAGACAGCTGCAAAACAGATTAAAAACTTACTTGGAACAACTTTTATGAACATCTGAATGTGAAGTATTTTTAAGGCCCTTCCTGTCCCAAGTCTCCCCTCTCATTCAGCACTAAACGCATCCTCAGCTCTATGGAGCAAGATGCTGTGCTTTAAAAGCCATCACGTTTTAATGTATAGAAAAGTTTTTTTTTTTTTTGGCCCAGGATTGAAACTAACTTCTCTTGGGCTTTGAGGCAGAGCTAGTTTTCAAGAAAAGGTCTATATTTTAATGTAGACAGCAGACTGGAAATGCCAGCTGTCTGAACCTGTTCAACAGTATAAAACTTCAGAATAAGTCCCGAGACAGAATGGTTACTAGCCAGAGAGTAGAAAAGGTAATTAAAGGTGTTTAATAGGTGCATTTATCAAATAGCTCTGTGGTTTATCACGTAGTTCTACAGTTTATCACAGGAATATCACTTCCAGG
>NW_009196457.1:0-27037 GCF_000690835.1 Fulmarus glacialis | reverse complement strand
TTCCTGACTGTATGTAAAATATGCATGCTAGCCCTGGCTTTTTTCCGCTTGAATATAATGTTTCATGGGAACAGCAAAATCTGTAGAAGTCAGAGATCAAAACTGAATGTTATTTCCAAAATACCAATGATACACAGAATGCTGTCATGGAAACCTTCCTTACAGAGCCCTTAGCATAACCGGCAATCATCCCACACTATGCTGTGGAAGTATTCATCTGTCATCACACCAGACTATATAGTCTATAAATTGTAGTCACAATAAAAATACAGATTTTCCTCGCATGATATTGTTTTTCATGGACAAATGGTGCAGCCTGCTTTTCATGCCTGAATATCTGGCTATAATTGTAAAGCTATGTGGGATCAGATGGACTTTGTTTCCTTAAGAAAACTGGAATTTAGTCTTTCCTCTGAAACCCATGTTAATATCAAAAGCTACTATGGTTTCATGAACACTTTTTAGCTTGCTTCTGACTTGGGGTACAACTCCTACTTGATCACGTCCTATCAAAATCAACATTTCATTGCTACTCACAGGTGGTTTTGTTTATCCTTCACAAAATCTTTGTGGTTATTAGTTATACTTCCTGAAGTCATTGATCTTTTTCCAGGCCATAAATAGAGACATCGTACCAAATTTTCAGACAATAAGTCAAGCAACAATTTCTTGTCTTTATCAAGTGCAAAGTATAGGCAGATTAACCCATTGCAAAGATATAACATGACAGTGATATTTAAACTGAGTGTGAGAGGCAGAAGTAGCAGAGAGGTTTTATATTTATATGAAAGATGAGATGAAGTTTTGCAATTACATAGCAAAAGGGTTTATATTGTCTCAGATTCATTTCCAAGCCACATGTCTCAGAGAAAATCCAAATTCTTGAATGAGAGACCACAAAGCTATTCAGATAGACAAGCTATGAGAATGCAAGTATCAGCTTCTTTTGGACTTGGTATATTTAAGTGAAGGGGACAATACGTTCAGGCATGTGTCACAGTATGGTTTTAGTTACATCTTCAATTTTCAGGTGGAATAGAAAGGCTGAATCAGGGCATTTGGAATTTATTATAAGCAGGAAAGAGGGAAATCATTGATCTTCTCTTGGTTTGGGTTTAGATTGTTCCCAATAGCTGATTTCTACAATATGCAAGTGAAATTTTTCCTATGCCTTTCAGTGCAGGTGGTTCAGTGCCTAAAGGGCATCGAAGAATATTTAAACAGATTGCACTAACCAGAACGTATGTTAAAAACAAACCCAAAAACTCTCAAAATTTGCATGAGGGAAATACAGTGATTTGTAAGCCTCAGTTATCATAAACATGACAAAAATAGAAAGATATATGCTCCTCTATACCCATATAGGCACTGGAGTTAATCTCTGTTCCCCTTACAGGAACTGTATCTTCTAAAACAGTTGCAGGAAATGGTACAAGTCATTCTAACCTAAAACCTTATTAAGATTGTCCATTATTGTAGGTCTACCTCTAAATAAAAAAACCAAGAAAATGTCAAATATCTCCTTTCTCATGCTGCATGTTTGCAAACAAGTGTTAGAAATTAAGTCATATAAATTATACAGTTTGGTGTAGGATTTTCCAAGGTCTTACTGCATAGTAAATAAAATTACAAGAAAATAATCAGATGGGCTACACAAAAACAACCATCATACAAGATCCTAGCAAAATAAGGAACTGCCAGAAATTAGTTCTCTGTGAGTTGGGCTCTAAAGAATTAAGAGCTAAGAGCAGAAGATAATGGGCTTGGGAAATCTCACAGAAGTTAATGGTGCTTGTAGCACTGCGTGGTATCAACTTTGCTGTGTGGTCTCTTATAAAAGATTGTCACAATGCTATAGGAGGGACAGGGAGGGAGATGGCATCTGTGCATTGTGGAGTAGTGGGGAACACAATAAAGTCTACTTTTCACTTTGTTTTTTTGGTCTGAGATAGCATTTGTGACTCTGCCTCTTCCCCTGTCTACCAGATCTGTTTTTCAAGTGAGTGAATACTACTAAGTTTTATGACAAAGATGTTAGGGGCTAAGTTTCCCTTGTGTTTCTATACAAGTTGGACTAAGTAAATCTTGAGAAAAAGAAAACTCTTAATTTACTTTCAGGCTGAATAGACATATATGCTGTGTTCTTACTCCATGCTGTGTTGCTTACTCCCTAGCAAAAAATATTTTCCATTACTGAGCTTGAAAGATCTCTCTATACTGACTCACCACTGACCCTAATTCTCAACTTCTGTTTTAGTTATGTTGTGATAGTTGCAACAAAATGAGATTAAAAAGAATTTGGAGTAAATTGAATGAGTTTTCCCTGCTAGATTTTGGGAGGCTTGCTTCATTGTATCAGAGAGAATCCTACCTGACTTAAAGCTGTACATGGGGTGTATTGGGAAAGAGTCTCTTCCTCGGATCTTTTTCCCCCTAAAAAAGAGATATCAAGTAAGAGTTTCTGACTTTCTATTCAATATTTAAATCGCTCAGAAGCTCCAGTAATTTTTGGAAGAGGTCTTCTGCCTTCTGCTTTCATTTCCTCCCTTTTAATAGGAAACTCTTTGTTCCTGCGCCTGAAAGTGAAGAAAAGTACACTTCATTAAGCCTGCAATTGTTTAGAACTCAGAAGTGTAGATTGATTAGCAAATACTCTACAATAGCTCTTATAATGGAAAGCTTTAAATAAATGGGTTTTAAACTATTCTTACAGTCTCTAGTGCTTTTTATACTGTCTAAACATGCTGTGTACACTATTCTTTGACTCTGCTGTGTTCCTGGAGGGGAATGAATCAGAATATTCTGAATGCCTTATGTAACGTATTTAGAGAACTTTTTTGTTTGTATCTTTGTTTGAATTTGTTGGACGGAATTAATTAATGGCAAAGTATAAAGGCCAACTTTGAAATCCTAGCTGACTTATACACTAGAGCTCAATTTGTATTCTACATCAAGGAAATGTTTGGATTTGAAAGAAGGACACCATTATCGAAAAGATTTCTGTAGATGGCTCTGTTCTTCAGAGTGCCATCCCTTTGCCACAGAAGTGCAGTTTTAACATTTGGGTAATTCAAAAGGAAATTTATTTTTTGAATAGAGTACATATTTAATTCCTTATTAAAAATTAAATGCAGAACAGGAAATAGCAACTGATTTGGGATAGGCAAAAAATTATAAAGGTCGGGTTTGTTTAAAACAATGTTAATTTCAGAGGAAGGGTAGAGGGAATAAAGTCTGTAGCCTGTGCTTTTATGGTCCTGTAGAAATCTGATGGGGTAACAGCTTTTAGGAAAGAGAAAGATTCTTTTTCTTTTCATGCCCATATTTGCATTGCAATTTTTGTAACTATATTCCTTTGTACAGTAGTACACTACTGCAGTAATATGTAAGGATTGGTTTCTCAGTGGGTATAAATTTGTCTAGCTTCATTGAAGACAGTGGAACAAAGATAACTTATGTCAGCTTCCAAAGAGTTTGATCAGCTGATCACTGCAGCAGCGGGGAAGTCGGCAGGAGAATCCTGCCTTTTGTCTTTGCAGAGAAGGGGTTGTTCATGAAACGCCATGTTCTGTTCTACAGACGACTAAAGCACTGCCTTACAGTGTTCTAGCATGTGTGCTTCTCCCCTCTGCCCGCTCCACTATGAGACAGGCAAAGGAGAGCAGATGGAGGTCCTGCTTGCACACCTACGCTTTCCTAGATTTCAGGTTCTACATTCAGGAAGGTCTCTCCTTGTAGACAAAGCAACTCTGCCTAAGTGATAACAGAGGAAATGAAAAGAAACATAATTTGGGGCTATAACACATACACCAGCTTCCGTTAAAGCTACTGGGATTTTTCCAGAGTGTACTGTAGGAGCAACATTAGCTCTTGGTCTGTACGTGGTGGGGCCCAAGAGAAGTTTGACATCCTGTATTTGTAGAAGACTAGACCAGTACCTGTGTTACAGCTGTAGGAGGCAGAATGCTCAACAAGGAAGGCCAGAGGGTTTCAAGTCCGTGCATTAAGTGCAGGAAGTACAGGGGAATTTCTTCCAGTCTAGAGATCTCAAAGCTTGGAGAGGGCCAACCTTGCTGATTTTTTCCTGATCTATTTCTTGTGTTCTCAGGCCATGAAGTTTGTATGATCACTCAATTCTGTGCAAAGTCAGTGTAATGCTTTGGTAGCTCATATATAGTGCCTAGCAGTAGGGTATTAAGACTTCTAGGTAGATGAAAGATCTTGTCTTTATGTTTTCCAGGATTACCCTCCCTGTTAAAGAGAGATTAGGCAGGAGGGAGTAGAGTGTTGATAACATCTTTCACGCTTTTGAATATTTGTAGGGTAGAGAGAGAATTGGTCGAGATGATATTTTCTGGTTCTAAAATCATTTTCCTCCTCACACTAGTAACTCTCTTTTTTTTTCCCCTCAAACTTTATGTATTTTCTGCCTCATTTATTTATCTCTGTGGCACCTTGGCATGGTCCTGAGAAATGTTAAACGCTGTCCAGTCTGTGTCTTTAGAAACAGTGGCGCATTAAAGACAATTTTGTAGCATCAAACTCTGAGTGAGAATATTTATCGCAGTCTCATCACATTCCCTTTTCCTATTTCTCTGATACCAGCAAACTTCCATATTCCTACAAGAGATAGCGAATTAGGATACGGATAGTAGCTGGTGTACAGAAAGTAGCCCAACTTCTCTGGCTTATTTGACACTGGGCAATCATGGATTTCCTCCAGAGCTGTCGCGAGCGCTGTGGACAAGCCCGTGTTTATACTCCTGCAGTACAATGTGAGCAGTGGCACAGAAAGGCTGCTGGGCTCCAGCCAAAGGGCCCCACAAAGCCAGCCAGATCATCTCCCTGCAATGCAAATACGATGACAGTGGCGGCAGGGGAAGCCTGGTTGCGCAGCCACCTCCTCCTCTCCCCTGCTCACCCTCCCCAGTTCTGGTACCGGGAGGGTATACGTACTGAGAGGGAGGTCACTAGGAGCGCTGACTGCAAAGGGATTTGGGGGGGCGTGCTGCCTTCAGAACTCAAAGCTCACACTCGCGTGACTTTGGGATAGGACTAGTAGCATCCCAGGTCCCTTATTGACCCTTCACTTTGGGTGTCTTTGGTGTTTGGCTAGTGGCCAGAGTGGGCAGGACCGTTCCCCGAATGAGGCCCCAACACAACTTTCAACAAAACCTCTCTTCTCTGTGCCCAAATGAGGGGACTGGCAGGAGCTGGGGGAGGAGCACCAGGAGGGCAGTGCGGAGCCCTCTGCGAGGGGAAGGGCCCACAGAGAAGTTGTCATCTCCAGCGTGAGCAAGGGCAGCTCCTCAAGCAAGGATCCCGGCCGATCACCCTGTGCCCAAGGTACAGCAGTCTTGGGGCAGAGGGAGTCTGGAAAGAGGGAGGAAAGGGAACTAGAAAAGAGCTGAGCAACTAGGAGACGAAGACAGTAGAGAAACTAGGACTGAGGGGCTTGGAAGAACATGACCCACCGCCTGCAGGGAAAATGAGATTCAATGAGAAGCTCAGATATGCGGAAAGTAGGGAATAGTGATGCTATGGGGAGCAGGAGGAGAATTTTTTATAGAATTAATGGCTTGATGCAATCCTGAATACGCAATGACTGAGGGATTTGAGTGGGAATACCCATGTTATACAGGCAAATCTGATGTGCGTTTTTCTTTAAATTTTTACTCTGCTGACGTTAAGTATTTTTGTCTGGTTCCTACGTCTCCAGAGTTTAACAACATAAAATTGTATTCTTCTACATTGCTGATCTTCTCCTAAGCCATGAAGTTGGAAACCTGTCTAAAAACAACTTTCAAAACCAAAAGTTTCCTTTCCTGAAATCAGCAAGTAAGGGATTCACTGCATCTCAGTCCATCAGGTTTCCCATCTCTTCAAAAGGTTATAGCTGCTTCCATGAAATGAATACATTTATTTATGGAGGAGTACATGATTCAGGAATAAGAGGAGGGGAGTACATGATTCGGGAATAAGATGCAAGAGATGGTGTCCTCTTCTGAAGGCATGATTAGACCTGGTCTTTAGGATGTGACAAAGCTCAAATATGATTTGTTCTCTTGGACTTGAATGCCTTTGGATCCCAGATGCTCAAGGATAAAGGTTTTCTTGTTTGTTTGTTGCTTGTTTTCTGAGTGGAGTTTTATTTATTTATGTATGTGCAGAATGATCTATTCTACTGGTGGGATGTCAGACTATTTATTTTGACACCTAGTGTGAGAAATAGGTGCTTTTACTGTGCAGCTGAAGTGGTTTTGCTTCAAGTCCCCTTAGGATTGTAAAACCCACCCAAGTAGCGGTTCACTGCAAAACGAAGAGTGAATAGTACTTGGCTTTATAAATTTCTCAACACTTTCCACAGTCTATGTCAAATTCATGTATATAACCTTCCATTTCCATGAATCTCACATGGCTCAGCGTGCTTGGATTTACTGATTTTTTTTTTTTTTTTTAATTTAAATTCTTATTGGAAAGCTAGTTATGTAGGGCATTAAGTTCCAGCTGTCCTTATTTTGATACAAGATTGTTTACTGCTTGATTAAGAAAACTTGCCCAAAATAACACTGTATATGTCATGGCAGAGTACTTTCTATACAAAATGTTATTTTACAATATTTCCCTATTGACATTTCTCCTAAAACTTTTTTGGTACTTGGAAGGCATGCTGGAGACAGCTGACCAGTACAGCCATGGCTTATGCCTTATCCTGTCATTATCAAATGCACAAAACATACGCCACCATATGCAGGATAGGATCTCTATCCATGGAGTGGCTACAAGCCAGACTTAACTCACTAGGTAGGATCTGCTCGAAAAGAGAAATCAGAGCTGGGAACAGCAGATAGAGCGATGCATCTCAGCCGCCTCTGAGCAACGTGTGAGTGTACGCATTCAGGCTGATGGGGCTCTCCCGTGTCCTTGGGACACTGGAAACACCCTGGGAGAGAACAAGTAGTAGATTCATCCCTCAACTTCTTTGCTGTCCGGCCAGACTGGTGATGGCTGCATGAGGCTCCTCTTTCACCTCTTTGGTAAATATAAATGAGGCAGCTTAAAATACAGCCTTAGTCTCCAGCTGGAAGAGAAGAGGTGACTTTGCTGGGTGGTCGGGTTCTCCACTCCTCTGTCCTGCCTGGGGCTGGCCTGTCCCGTGAGCTCTTCACTCCTCTCAGGCTGTGGGCTGACTGCACACTAGCAGTAAAAAATTATACCCACCCCTGTCATGGTCTGTTTTGGCTGCCTGCTGCTAAAATCAGTCTGCTGATATCTCACTTTCTGAGGCAACATTTCAGGATCTTCATTTTCATTCAGAAGGTGCAATTTTGTGTTTTGTTTTTTGGTGTGAGGGAATGTTGCAGTTTGATATTTCTCTACGCATAAAAATTTCAAGCTTAAGGGGTAGGGTGGAGAAAGTATCTTCCTTTTTTATGCTTATGACAATAACTGTGAATGTAAATAGCTACATTAATGAGGCTTATTGAAAGTATTTTATTAGGGAATGTGCAAGTCATTAATTTTTCAGTAAGAAAGGTAAATGGCCCTTCTTATATTTGCATGTGAAACTATAAAACTTAATTTTCTATGCATATAAGAGCATTTTTGCCCAAAGCCGAAGCACTTTAATTAAAGTCATTTTAGTTTGAAATAGCGCTGTCATTTAGTACTGTCATTTTTTCCACCACTGCCTTACATTCCCAAATTCTTTCATAAAAGACAGTGTATGATTTTGTGACTGTAAAAATAAAAACACGGGTGATGTTCTGTGGGTAAAATCCTCATTTTGGAAGCTGGTTTGGTGAGTGAGTAAGCACCATTACTACTGAATGGAAAATTTTCTTTACCTGAGTAGCCAGCTAGTTTTACTAGTGGCTTGATAGGACATTTTGTTGCATTTGTTTTAGAATTTCTCGGTGTTAAAAAACATGCATACTCTGTGGTTCATGTACATGCTAGCAGCAAGATACTAGTGGACAATGTAGAAAGAAATAAAAGTGAGGAATTGATTAACTTAGGGTATTTTCATAGGTCCTGAAAATAAATAACGATTTTATATCACCTTACTAAATTTAGTGTGTTCATTTTCAATGAAATGGACTAAAAGATAAGCCAAGTGTTACAGTACATATTTTGAGTTTGCTCCAGTTCTGTGTTTGTTGCATTTGTGTCTGTAAATCAAGCCTTTTGAAGCTTCGCAGACAAAATTTCTTGAAAATCTCAGTGGTTTTGGCTCTTCAGAATGGTGATGTTTCAGCTGTTGATGTCAGGATAAATTTCTATTATAAAGAATTTTCTTCTGAGGGCATATATAGGGCATAAAGTATAGAGCATTGGGCTCTGAGAATTATTCAAAATCAGTAGCTGTGTAGGGATGACACTCAGAAGAGTAGCAGTGGTGGACTGAGGCACAGAAAGAAGGCCCTTTGAAGAAGGTGGAGAAAGAAGGGTAGGCACACTCACAGAGAGAAATGAAAACAGAACATGACCAGAAGACAGAAACCTAACACCAAATAATTTTTTTCCTAAGAAAAGAATGTAGTGAATCTTTGTGTAAGGGTTGTAAGAGATCCACAGGAGGAAACCTCATAGCAAGAAATAGAAACATGTAGAAACATACCCCCGTGAGGTCTAGTGCCATTTTTATCTACAATATTGTCTTTGTTGTTTAACTCCAATAGTTATGAAATGTATCAAATTCATGTGAAACAGAAACAATTTCCTTAGTCCTGAAACAATAATTTTAACATCCTTCCTATTTCTAACAGCAACAAAAAAAAAGTGTTGGAAATAACTTCAGCGCTTCCCTGTCATGGATGCACACATATATAGCACATAGAAACCAAGACTCATAGTAACAAAAATTGTCACATGCACTTGACAACCGCAGGCCTGTGAGTTTTTCCTTAAGGCTTGAGTCAGCTGAGAAAAAGTGCCATGCATTACACTGTTTTTCTCTGGATAATTCAATGTGTGAATTATTTCACTATTATTTCACTGTTTCCCTATACACTAGATTTCAAGAAAGCAATTTTATGTATACAGTATTTAAGCTCCCACGAAGGCCTGCTGACATTTGCTGGGATTACACATAAAATCCTGCTGCGGATGCAGAGAATACTCAGCTTCTTCCTCCAAAAGGCTAGTCATGTTTTAACATATGATGAGATATTTATTGAGTACAATGTTAACACCTACCATATTGCTGTACTCCCACGTTGACGCAAATGTTGGCAAAAGCTACTGTGCCAGCTGCCCACTTACACACTCTAGTGGCACCTTTGCTATTCCTCAAATCCACAAATTGCCATTCTTGTCCAATTAATGCCCAAACACTGGTGGGTTTTTTCTGCCTCACATATTAGCAGATTTCTGTCAGAAAATAAAAGATGAAGATACACAGGAGCCTGTCAAACCAGACCAAACCCAGCAAAGTTAAGACTTTTTCAATGCCAGAAAATACCCTGGAGTGGTCTGTGGGAATATTATGAAAGAGAACCAAGGATTAGTGCAGAGAGTGAGGAGATTAAACCTTAATTAAAATGAGCACTTGTATACAGTACATATGGCAGACAACTATTCTTATAGCTGTAACGGAGCAGAAGTCTTCTTGCAGTTACACAGGTCCTACCTCCCATCCTACCCAAGGAATGGGCTTCTGCAGTGGCTGCTGGAGGACACATTGTTTAGGTCAGTATAGAAATGTGCAACTACAGAAGACTCCCCATGGCACGTTGCTTCTCCGTAACAAGACAAGGTGACTTCCATAATCAGCATTTGTATCTAAACTGCACACATGGCTTCTACCCTCCTGCTCATAGACTGTGCTCCTCCAGCCCATGATGATATGTTTACTATCAAGCCAAAGCATGGGAGCTGCATTCCCCTCTGGAGTGCACGAAAGTAGAGGTGATGATCATTTCTGATAACTTTTCATCTCTAGAAGTGTTTATTTCAGATCTAAGACAGTCTCTGCCTGCTGACCTTCAAAATATGCTGCAAGGGCACATTCAAGTCTTGAATTTGTGTCCCTTTTTATTTTTAAGTATGTTTACATGATTTTCTAATGGACTTATATTTCTCATGTTTAAAAATGAAAAAAATCAACTTAATTTGGTGCATGCCATTTCTGTGGTTGTGCAATCACTTTTCTCTGTCCATGAAGCTTTATTTTGATTATCAGGAGGGATTTTATACTTTATAGACTTGTGATGAACAAGAGCCATGTAAAGATCATACTGTGGTGGTGGTGATCATCAAAATGTGAGGAAAAAAGCCTGCAACTTTTGGTGTACGTCCTTTCAGAACTTGACGGCCACTTCAATAATTTGAAATAGAAATACAGAATATCAAAACATGTCTAAGTGACATGCCAACATCTTTCCAAAATACCAGCAGTACTGTTCTTGTCTGGAGTTTGTGTACTAAGTCAAGAGGGGTTCTTTTGGAGCGTCACTGTTTCAATGCTTTCAAAACTCCTCATATTATAATCCATTGCTCTCCAATATTTTATTATTCTCAGTAGGACATTTACTGGAGAGATGAAACATGAGTAGGCCATAATTAATCCTTTCAGCAGTTCTAGTTGCATACTTGCGGCTGCATGAAACTGCTTACTCTTAAGTAGAAACCTGGAGGGTCTCTACATTGGGATGGTGTTCGTCAGTATTCCCTTCTGACCTAGTCTATGTTTTGGTGTAATGTTATTTTAGGGGTGTTTGATGGGTTAGAAGCCAAGTCTAGAAACAGAAATCCACATGTACGTCTCTTAAAGCAGCGAGGCTTCTGCTGCTTAGACTCTCTAATAACTTCATTCCTTTACTTTATTCGGGGGTCGCTGCACATAAAGCATTCCTCCAGATGATTGCCAAATTATTTGTTTATAGTTTCAGGGCATATTATGTTTAAATTACTTGAGATAGTGTCATAACAGGTACAAACTAATTATTCTAATCAACATTGAAATACAGTGCCGTCAAGGTGTCATTTTAGAATGTCCTCCTGTGAAAATCCTTCTGTGCTTTTCCACTGAGGCTAATTGGGCTGGATCCTTCTGTTTCAACCCGTGTGTCGAAGTCAGTGAACCTCCTTCTTGCTATCGCTCTGGGAAGAAAGAACATAATCTCTGTCTTAGGGGACTTCGTAAGAGATATTTTATCCTTATATTTTTCATTACCCTCTATTCCTTACTTGGCAAATATATCGGCGTTATTTATAAATACAAGAATATTTATATTGAATATGCTATGTTATTAGGTGAATGAATTAAAAAGGCAACTTGGCAAAAGAGGGTTGAGAGGGGGAGAATGAAAACCATTACTTCAATGCAGAAGGAAAAGCAAAAAGTTTGCAGAGAAAAACTGTTACTTCAGAATTCTAATAAGCAGTATTAGTGACTTTTAAAATAATAATGTCTGCTGGGGCACGTACAGAGGAGCACTAAGAAAGCTCAGCTATCTGGTGACTGCCAAATGATACTGCTCTGCAGCCACTGCCTCCAACACAAATAGCTCAGCTACATTTAAGTATCCTTACTGGAGGCAATCAATCACATATGGAACAGAGCAGTTATAAATAAGGTCTGCCATTCATATACATTCAGTTATTTTTGCAACTAAGCTATATTTGTGTCCAAAAGAAATATTTGGATAACTGAATGTCTCCCTCCTAAAAGGAGTGGAGAAAAAAAGAGTGCAAATCGTCAGCATAGGTCAAGAAATAATTGAAATTCAGAATTCAGTGCCTGGATGCATTTCATCTTCAGAACCAAAGCGTTGCCACCCTGTGCAACCTTTCGAAAGACATTGGCGCCTTAGGCTTAGGTACCTAATGTCACAGTGAATGAAGAGATGCAGACAGCCAGCTTGCTGTGTTGTTTTCCATCATAAGTAGTAAGTGGAAGGAGGAGAGGCACTGTAAGAATATTATAAAAATTGCAGAGATAGTTTAAAGAAAATTTTTAATAGAAACGATATCTTTGAGCAGAAAGTTAGCTTCTTGAAATTCCCCATGTCTTTGTGTTTCTCAGTGTGATGATAGCAAAATGCTTTAAAAACATGGATTTCTTTTTTTGCTATCAATGTCTGCCCCACAAAGAACACTTGTTTTAGAAATTTCAGTCAAGTATGTATCTGCACACTGTGGGTTACCAGATACTGGCTCTCCAGAACTGTCTCAAGGAGTCTGTCTAAAGTATGATGAACTCGGTTGCATATATAGCACCAGCGCGACACACAAACAGATTCACTTGCTGGGCAAAAGAAGCAGCAAAGCAGAAGACTTGCAGAGCTGGTGTGTGCAACAATAGCACTAAGCAACAGAACCAGGGAGCTCAGTAGGGCTAACATCATCAGCTGCGGTAACACCTCTGCTCTCATTTAGTAATTCAGTAGTAAATGTGCGAAACTCTAATTTTCTTAATTGGCTGAATCTAGTCAGATGATCAATATATAATCACTGGTTTTCCCCCATGAATTAAGAACATGCAGTATATCTTCTCCTAGTTTTGGGGGTTTTTTCTTATTATTTTCCCTCTTTTTGGACTTTCTCTCTACCTTATATTTCAGAGCTATTCTGCAGGGCTTAAGAGAAGACAGGTGCAAGTACTATGTTTGGATTTGTTCTGTCTGTGATATTTAATTGTAAATGAAGGCAATGTTAGGAGCTTTAACCTTTCTTTCCCCGAGTTTGGCCTTAATCTTACTGCCAAAGAAATGCACATCAACCAATGTTTTGCATTTTAAGGAAAAAATGCAAACAGAAAAAAATTTGACAAGTTTTTGATAAAATATGCATGTTTAGGCTGTGTTTTCCATTTGAGAGGCTGATAAAGTCCAGCATGAAAAACATTTTAATGTTAACTAATTTCAGAATTGCAGCTTTTGAATAGAAAAAAAACCCCACACAGATATGAGCCCTTTGTTTATAACTTGTGTAGCGACAGGACAGAGGTAAAATTTCCTTAGTTGCTTCTATCTTTAAGAATCCAGTCTTTGCCAATGCATTCCAAATCCTTCACTGAATGATTTGCATAATAATTTCAGTTTCTGTGAGTCTCATCACCAGCAAATTCATTCATTAGAATGTATATGAAGGACAAACATAGCAGAAACTGAACACAGCTGAACTGAATTCATAAAAAAGTTTGAGCAAATGCTGGTGAGTTTTTTCCCAGTATTTTCTCAGCTCTCTCAAGAACCGATTCAAATCTCATCTAAAAGCAGTGAAAAACCTCCATCACTTACTGAGTTTTGTAAATCTATGAGCCTTTTATACCTCATGCTCAGAAGTAAAGACAGGACAGAATTTCTCCTGATTTTGACCTTTTTTCTGTAGGTATGAAACTTGTTGAGGTATTTTCACATTACTACAAACAGCCTCCACCCATGAATGTTGTTAATCTCTCCGGTATTTTCAGGTCTGGCATGTGTTGGCCTTTTGCCATTTTATCGGAGCACAATGTTCTTAAAGCTTGTAGTATGACACATGATATAGCAAAAGAAGATAAAGAAAGGAACAGAGCAGACGGTAATAAATATGAATGAAAATGGCAAAAGAGCCTCTCCACATTTTCCATCCACTCTACTACTCTTGCTTCCTTTCCCTTCTCTGTATCTTTTCTTTTATATTCTCCTCTATGCCATCAAGATTTTAAACATTTTAAGTCATTCCCTCTGTCTTTCTCTGCTACGAGCATGAGTTATGAAGAATGAGCAATAATGAATGAATGCACTCTTCCTTAGGATCAACAAGCAATACACTTACTGCTGACACAGCACATGGGGAGATTGTGAACGGAGTAGCACCGCACAGTTTCATAAATCAGCATGCAAAAAATGTCAGGCATTGTATGTCACCACATAGTAGCTGGTTAGGAAGAACTACTTGTTTCTCTCCAACCCAAACCCCCAAACCTACCCCAGGAATAACCCATTTGCAATCTCTAGGCTCTAGTTTTTGGAGGGTTTTTTTCAGTTTTGTTTTGGTTTTACTTAGGATTAAAGGGTACTTGCTTAGTTACCTCCCATTTCCTTCACTGAACATCTGATTAGCCTAATACCAGGTAGTGGATTATCACACAGGATTCTGTGGTGAGGTGCAACTCTTATTTAAGTTTCTTGTGTATATTTAAAAGAGGGTGAATTTTATTTCTGTTGGCTTTTTATTAGCTTTGGATATTCAGAAAAGACTGTCAAGATGGCAATACCTGTGTTGAGCTCCAGATCCCCTGCTGTTTTGCCGTTCAAATTCTGCTCTTTACATGTTTTCTTTCTCAATCCTTACGTAAGGAGATTACATAAGAGAATACTGTAATCTCCAAAATAATTCACCATATTAAACAGCAACTACCATCAATGGATCTTTATCAGCCGCCTGGAGCAGAAAGGAGACACGTGGCTGTACATTTGGAAACCGGTTGTTTACAGTACTCATCAATGCTTGCTGCCAATCGTGGGCAGATGTCATCAACAGTCATTATGCAGCTCTGAAAATAGAATCAAACTTGACATGGACAGGTCCTCAAACAACTGATAAACTGCCTCTGAATGATGGAAATGTGTGGAGTCCATTCTCTCCACCAGCCTCCTGCCGCCTGGGGATCCTGCAGACCCAGAGCTAGGGCAGCATGGGGAGGGGGTACTCAGTTGGGGTGTACATGTCAGGTACTCAGTCAGGGTGTACATGTCAAGCTAAAGTCTCCTCACTCCTAAGAGTTACAGTTTCTTTTTGTGTCCCTGATCTGTCCTCGTGGAGAGAAGCATGACCAGCATGTGCTTGCTGATCCCTGCAGCAGTGCTGTGTCATCTCTGGAAATGGCAAGTTATATTTGTCCCTTGTTATTCTTTCTTTTTCTCTTTCCCCCCAAAATCACTGGTAAGCAAAGAGAGCAAGCAGGAGAAAGCGCTTCGGGGAGGAGAAGGGCAAAGAGGTTTTGAGAGCTCCTCTGCCATGTGTGTGCTTCTTTGGCTGCCCCAGCCACTGCGCTGTGCCCCAGGAAGGGATGAAACAGCATCAGAGTGCAGAGGGGCTCCTCTGCCTCCATCTTGCCCGCTTTCCCGAACCGTGTGAACTCGGTATCCGAGCTGGCATCATGGCTCTGACAGCACTCCTGCAATTGCTTCGTTGTGTGGAAGGGGACAACCTGCCATGGTCTCATATTCATACGTTTTCCCAAATGTGGTTTCCTCTGCTTAGCTCCCACGAGAGGATAAAGAGTACAGAGAGCGACTCCTTTCCCCTTCCTTCCCCCACCCTCACACAAGGCTTGAGAAGGAACACTGCCTTCTCCTTTTCTTTGAGAAGTGCTGGCGAGCACAGGCTGTTACAGTCCACTGCATACAGTGCCTTGGCATCAGCAGCGGTCAGCTGCTCCCATGCTCCTATTTGCTTGCTGATGTGTGGCAGAGGGCATGAGAGAAAGGGAAGCAATGCTATACTTCTGAAATGAGGCATAGCAAGCATTGTGTGCTCGCAGCTCCAGCCCAGCCTGCCAGTGTTTGTCTGCTCTTTAATTAGCAGGTAGAACATTACAAGTGACTTGCACTTAGCTGCTCCCCTGTACAAACCCCTCTGATCCCCAGCAGGCCTGGAAGACATGATTTAAGGCTGTAAGAAATGTGTTGCTTAGCCATTTTGGAAGTGCACAGCCAGCGTTCACGTGGTAATATTACCTTTGAAATATAAGAGTGCTTTGTAAAGGCTACCAATACTACAAAATGTAATGACAGGAAAAAATAATTTTTAAGCTATGTCTCTTCCAGAACAGTATTCTCTTTGTCAGAAATAGCCAACAGTCCTCCCACAATGGAAGAGGGCTGGATATCTCTTTGCTATTTGCTTTACAGTCTCTAGAAGGGTGCATGCAGGGGGGCTTTCTATCTGTTCGTCCACTTTCCCAAAACAAGGACACCACAGCAATAATCTTTTAGTGACAAAAATGTTGGACTGAATCAAAGTTTGTTATGAGCTATATAGCAGAACATACTGTTTTGCTTTATCTGTGCAGGGAGTGATCTCTTTATTTAACAGCAGTTGCAGCAACAGAAATGTTTCTGACTACAGTTTTTGGTTTTATGCTTTTCCAAGCATTCTCCTTCTCCCGTTTGGTTGTTCTTGAAGTTGTGACATGAGATCAGGGAAGCTTAAGAGCTTAAGTGACTTCTTAGCGCACCATCATTTCAAGATGAATAAGCGTTCATGAAGACAGCCTGCGGGAAGGGTATTGATGTACTATTTGAATGCCCTGACTTTATAATTCATACAAAACATTCTCGGCAGGAGTGTGCCCAGTGCAGAAAACTTTGCCTTAGGGTTCAGAAGGATCAAGCAATAATAAGACTCCATGGCTAGTTGAGGGGGAGGAAGAGGAGAAAACAATTTAAAAGCAATGAAAGAAGATACCCATGATCATTGTTGTAGCAAAGCTTTTGCTCCCACAGCCTGTAGAACCACCACATAATAGGTTGGAGAACTGACCCCGCTCTCAGTTGCCTGCCTTGCAGCTGCACACGGGATTGCAACCTCAGTTTAGGAACAACTGGCTGAAAGAGAGGCAGCTGGCTGCTTTTGAGATGAGCAATTTTCTGTTGAGGTCAGCGAGAGTTTGACAGTATAAGGAGTTCAGACCACCATCTCTAGAGAGGGTGGAAAAATCCAAAATGAGGAAATAGGGATAAGACCATACGTTCTCTCTAAAACTGGTTGCATGGTCTATTTCAGTCTGAATATATTTGTCCATAATGTTTTTCCCAGCAAGATACAGAAGGAGGTTTTACTCCAAGATGAATTCACAGTTTGCATAAAGCTTGCATAATATTTCCATTTAGACAGTGCTGTCAGGCAGACATTTTAATGAGTGCTGAAAACCCCAAACCAACTGTAGTCTAATCCCACTGCTTGCTCCTATTTCTGTATTGACACTCCTGGCACCTCCCAGGCATTTGCCTTCTGCAACCGAACAGCCGTACATTGGGAGCCCAAACTGTCTGCTGTTTAATAATGCTTGCTGATAACAACTGTTCTCATAAGTTCTAGATGGCACAGTTTCAAATGCTGGAGCACTGTGCACCAAAATAAAACCAAGACCCAGATAGCTTGGTTTTCCCCGTGTTAGCCATCACGTTCACTACATTTTTTTTTTAGATTATTTTTTGCAAGTTTTAATTAAGAAGGTAGTTTTGAGCTACCTGGTGAGAGAAGCGGGGGGACCAATCTCTGCTTTCACAGCTGGGCTTCCCAATGTGTGTCTCATTTGTCAGTAAGCATCCCTTATGCCTCCTAAGCATAGGAAGAAGCCCTGAAAACATCTTCGAGCACCTTCCTGTGTTTTCTCCCTGAATTATTTGCTGTCACGTTTTTATCAGACATCACTGCTCCTGTGCTGGAAGCAGGAAGGTTTGCTTGCAATTCAGGTAGAGGCCAGTCATGTGCATTTTTGGTGTTCGTGATAGCCCTGTTATTAACTCCTGAGGGCATAAGACTTAGTTGTCAGGCTATAGATAGCCTACGGGTCTGATAGCTGCTAATCTCATTAACCCTTGGACTTAGCTTGATTTATACTTCATTTGCGCTCCTTAGTTTATAGGGATTTATTACTCAACTTCACGAACGAACAAAACCACAGGGTAGATGATAAAAAAGTGGTCACAGAGCATTTTTGCTTAGGCCTCAAACTCTCTGCAGAGAATGGAGGATTTAGATATAATTTAGTGCTACTGGCACTCATTTCTATTGCACTATTAGGCGAATGTGAATAGTCCTTGGTCGGTGCTAAAGAATTTCAGTTTTCCATCTCTCCTTATGTTTACTCTGTGACGTATCTGCCTTTTCTGAATAACTTTGCTTGAATAAATTTTATGAATGTAAATACACATGTAGTAATAAGTATCTAGAGTTTTTATTATAAATGAACATTTGGCTCTGCTCCAATGGTACACACAGGTTTCAGTACTGTCTTAATACCAGGGCTAATTCATTGCTGGCAGGAGCTGTTTAGCGGTACACAGAAATTAAGAGGGTTTTGTGCTCAGTTTTTGTATAATGTTAGTTATACCTCTGTAGACGTGTATAATTAGGCTGGTGCAACCTCTAAATTAATTTGATGGAGCTGTTTAAAAGGGTAGTGACTGTTCTAAAAATTTAAAGATATAAACTGTAGCAGTGTAGCTATTGCCCATGCAAAATAGTAGGACTAATCTAGATGATTAGCATTTAAAGTACAAAACTCTGTGTAGCTCCACCTTACACCATTACTTTTGTTGCTCTGCTGGATCTACTATTGTAAAACTTTTCACCTATATAGACAAATTCATATTTCCACAGCATGACAAGGAATATGTTATGAAGCTGATAAAATCCATGAAGACAGCTTTCTTGTCTAGTGGCAGCTACTGTAAATAGTTATGCTAAGACCAAGACACCAGAAAATTTAATTTCACTAAATAAAACCAACCGCTTCAACACAAAAAGCAGTTTTTTGCTTTTTTGCTATTGTCTACCTCATTTCCCCTCCCCGCCTCAGAAATGACCAGGTGGATGTCATATGGTCAAACGTAAAAAAGTACTGTCAGTGGCTAAATTGAATTTATGCGGAGATATATCAATCAGAAGCTGGCATTGAGAGAGATGGGAGTAGATGTGGTTAGACTAAAAATGGAGAAAAATAAGAACAGGGAGAATTCAGAAGGAGGAAAATACTGGTATTAAAAGGGAAAAATAGAGAAATAACTCTAGTAAATTTGGTAAAAAAAGCTCATGTAAGATATCAGGTTAGCAGTTAGCATGGAAGAAAAAGAGGAAATTAGAGAAAAAGAATTTACAGATGATGTGCTTTTGATGCGAGTTCAGTGGGTCACAGATAAGCAGTGATCAGACAAGTCTGAAAACAGACCCGCGTTCCATCACACAGGAGCCACTGTCAGACCTCTGTCATTAGGCAACAGCTGTGCCTGGATAAATGACTACTTGTTCTGCTTTGCAGCCAGCACTGTCCCTGTGAGCATGTAGTGTAGATTAAGCCCCCTGAACTTTGGACAAGGAGGTGAGGGGCTAGTGTTAGCCTAGGAGAGAGACTTTTGCTGTATTTGTTTGCTGTTCTCATTTCTCATTCCAGAATATATTGCAGATTATCAGAGATGGCTGTTGCAAACACGTGTAAGAATAACTTAGGGGGCATTCACAAAGACTAGAGTTAGCCTCAGGATGCTTTCCCCCCCAGCTTCCTCTAGAATCAAGAGAAAGCATTTCCTCTGGGGCAACCCAGAGCACCTACAATGAGCTCCAGTTGAGACACTCTGCTGAGGATTTTACCACTCCCCACTGGCTGTGGAAAGATCCTAAGGCAAATAAGCTCCTTAGGCTAAAGGTGGCCTTTGCAACTATCCTCCTGTGCAGCCTGGTTTAAGAACCAGGAGCAGTGAATCAGTCACTAACAGATTTTGGAGTCAGTTCTATGATTTTCAAGGCTCACAGAATGCCACAATTCCTCCACTGACTTTAAGCACTCTGGGGCACTGCGTATGTACAGCAACTGGAAATCTGAAAGGATTGCTATAATATCAATCAATAACATAATGCAGGGCTGCCATATATTCAGAACCCAAGTAACAGTGCTAGGACATCATTCAGAGCAGAACATGGTTTAATTAAAATGCTTGTGGATGTTATTAACAAAACAGTGCTATAAACTAATGGTCAGTTTATTGTTTGTTCGTGTACTCTCTCTCTAATCTGTCTGTATATGGGTGTTAAGTGGGCATATATTCCTACCAGAGCAAAAACATGTGAAACACAGCTCGTAGTTGCTGTTTCTAATGTATTTCCTTGTGAAATTCTAATAGTGGTTCACATATTTAATCTGAAAGATCAGTATAAGAGCTTGTAGTAAGTGACTACGAGTCACGTGAGCGAAATTTAAGACTACACATCTAGGCTCTGAGCCAAGAAGAGGGAATGTCTGGGTGTTCCTCCTCTCATTCATTTAACATAATTTTCCTTCCGTTTCCTTAGCAGTTAATTAACTGTATTCATGGTAGCAGTGGGGGATAAGACAATGGTGTCTTTCCTGTCTTTTCTTTCCTTCCTTTCCTTGTGTCACCTCAGTCATAGCAGATCTTGATGGTACAAAAGCTGGCAGGCAGCAACATTAATCTAGAATGACTATTTTCTGTGCTTATACAAAAAGCTTAAAGTTCTATAGTTATAAGAAAACTAGATCATTAGATGACATTGAGGAACTAGTCACTTAGACTTTCTTTATTAACTTTATGTGTTACTGAACTGTACCTCCTTCTTGGCTGTTTTTGAAGAGTTTTGACGTCATCCAATGAAAGGATGTAGTATTATAAGGAAAATCTAATATACAGGATCAATTGAAAGAGTTTAAGAAAAGCCTTTGTGGAAAGGGGAAGGGCAGTAGGAAAGACTCTAGAAGATATTGTAACGGAAAGCCAGCAGAAATGTGTCTTGTTCCCACAAAAATGGGAAACACTGAAGAGAGAATGGGTCACTGTAGGCTACTTTAGCAAGTAAAAGTAAAATATGAACTGCACTGGAAACAGAAAACTGGAGGGCCACCAAAACAGGCTTTTATATTCCAAGTTTAGTGCACATGAGAAAAACAGGGACAGCATGAGGATGTACTGAAACAGTTGCCAAGAGGTTAAAGATAATATGAAGAGACTGTGTTGTAAGTCCTGAAGGCACAATAATGCAAAATTACTTGACCAAGAAAATATTAATTGTAATTAATTTGTAATACGGAGATAAATTTTGAGGGCAGTTATTATTCCCACTAAAACTACTTGGACTTTTGCCATGAAGTTTATTGGGAAGGGGATTAAACTTTGAATAATGGTTTGGTTAAGAAATCATTGATGTAATTGTGAACTGCTGGGAAAAAGTAACTAAGAAATACATAACGAAATATCATCACTTGAACAAATGCATCTGAGGTGTCCTTTTGGGTATTTATAGAACTGATGGAACAACTAGTTGCTAAAAAAACCCACAGAGAATTGAGGAAGCATCAGGAGACTAATAAAGTGTCAGCATGCCACAAGTCTTTAAAAACTGAATTAAGAGTAACTATGGAAACTATTGTCTTACGGGCATGGCTCCAAATTGAAATAAATAGTATAAATAATAAAGCAGAAGGAGAAAATGTATTCATATGGAGGTGAATAGTATAATAAGACCTAGATACGACACAAGTGTACTACAGTAAACTAAGCCAGACAAATTAGAACATTTATGTCTCCACTTCTTTTTAAGATGAAACCAGAAGATTAGCAAAGTACAGAATAGCATCAAGACTTTACAAAGGCATTGATGCTCTGCCACATAATATCTCACGGGACTTACCGAAACAAGTCAGCTTGGGCTAAAATTCACTTAAAGGTATCACAGGCTGGCTACTGAACTGTAGACAGAAAGTAAATCTGAACAGCAGTCAGTATTGTCAAGGATAAGTGGCCGGTAGTATCCTTTAAAGGTCAAGATATGGTCCAATATCTGGAGGATAAAGCACTAATTAAATGTGAAAATGATACTAAAGTAGGAAGAATGATTAACAGCACAGAGGAGAGAGGAAATACGGAAGGTTCTAGTTGTTCTCTAGGGATACTATGGATCTAATAAAGTGAGGCTAAACTTAAAAGAAAAGCAAATTAATAAATGATAATGCTAAGCATTAACAGTACTTTGTGCCCATTAGGCAACAAATAAATTTTATGAAGTTACAAATACATTGGTTTTTTCTATGAAAGAATTTGTCTTTTTTAAATGCTTATTCAGGCTTTGTAAAGCTGATCAGAAAAATGAAATTTGGAAAGCAGCAGCATAAAGAGCATTAATAAAATGATCGTTTGCTTGATATCTTTCTGTTTATCTGAGAGGAACATCTCTTTTTAATTGTTTACGTGGCTCAGAGTAGGCTGGGAGTTGCATACCCAGATGATACAGTTGGAGGGCTCCATACTCTGAAGCGTTGAGGATGAGGATGGTGTGGTGGTGGTGGTGGGTGGTAAGGAACGAAGGCTTAGATACCAGGGCATTTCCTTGATTGTGCTGGGTCAGACCAAAGACCTACCTAGCCTAGTATAGTCTCTTTAGCAGCAGCTGAAAATGGATGTTTACAGAAGATGAAGAGCACGACAAGCACATATAACAGTCTTCAGTAACTCTTCCCCAGACTTTCAGCTTAGGGACTCCGAATCACTTGTGGGTTTAATAACTCTAAAAGATTTCTTTCCCATGAACTTTTCCAGCCTCTCCTTGAACCAATGCAAACTTTTAGCATTGACACTATCCTTTGGCCTTACAAGTCTAACACCAATTGCATGAAGTACCACCTCCTTCTGTTTGTTTTGAAGCTGGTTTCTATTAACTGCAATTGACACCCTTGGAGACTTGGCACACGGTCAGACTTTGGCTACCCTGTTTGTGCTACTCATGCTTTAGTGAATCTCTATCACATATCCCCTTGGTTGCCTTTTTCACAGTCTTTTTATCTGAGTTGTGGACTAGCTTTTCCGCATGCAGAAGGGGAAAATACTATCATGCCATACAAAAAACTACAGATTCACGAGTAGATCCCCTGGCACCAGAAGTCACAAGACTTCTACCTCAGAATTGTATCTTTGACGTTTTAAAGTATGCTTTATGGCCTTGCAAGAAAAGCCTGAATGCATGAACTGAATGCAATTGCTGAAATGAAGTCTTCCTAACAGGGAAGGAGAGGCATTTTGAGATGTATGAACTGCTGCATACATCTCACTGGAGAGTTCCCAGAAATAGTGAGGGCTTCCCAGCATCACAAGCAACATCAAAGCAGAAAACAGCAGACAGATGCCTTTCCAAGAGAGCTGCAGCCTCACTGCTGGACTTAGTGTCAGGGTGCCTGGCTGCAGTTGTTACCTTTGCAGAGAGTGGAAGAAAGAGGGAGAGAGACTCACTCCAGAGCTAAAAGTAAGCACTGCTGCTCTGCCTTGGATTTTCCTAGAGAAAAAAGGGGGACCTGTGCCATCATCCTCCTTGTTTGAGCATTTGAGGAGGCTCTTGCTTTGCTATCTGAGAAAAAACAAAGAGGTTCCCAGTGAGATACCGTGCCTAGTGCTCTAAGTAGTCATACATCAATGTCTGTCTCCGTGTAGAAAAGGAAGCTGTGTCACACTGCACATTAACTGCATATAGTCATGGCTTTCACTCAGGGCCTTTAAATCTCTTTTTGTCTTTCTGTCACCAGTATGTGAATTTTACTTCGGTCTTACGGTATTTCAAGAATATCTTGTACACAATCCTTCGCAAGTATGTGCCTTTGCACGCTTGAGACACTGACATGTCCACTAAAGACGAAGAATGACTGTGAAATTGCAAAGCATTTTTCTCCATGAAACTTCAGGAGTTAGTTGCTAAGCTTAGTTAATGCTCCTTTTAGGACTGACCCAAAGTGCTGGATACTGGTTTTGACCCTTCCGTTTATCTGTCCTTTAGTATTTTGCTTTTCTCCTCAAAAGTAACATATTAATAAAAAAAGAAAAAAAGGCTGTCTTTATTTCCTCCCTTGTTTTTCTTTCCTGAAAACTATGTCTGTAGCCTTTCTGCCTTCTGCTTGCACAGTCCACTGAGCAATAACACAAGTCTTTTTTATTCCCAAGTGGGAAGGAAGAGCTGGAACTCTGAGTCTTGCTGAAGTCTGAGAAAGGAGGTTTCTTTTATAACTTGCAAATAAAAAGCTGCTGGTGTGAAATACAAAAGTGTTTTCAAATAGGAAGAATGGCGTTGCCTTACAGCTCTGTGCTGTACTCGGCTGCTGCTGCGCAACAGTTTTCCCAAAATGGAGTGCAGCACAGGCAGGACAGAACTTTGTAATGGTGTGTGGGTTTGTTTGTGGGGAGGGGAGGGAAGGAGAGGAGCACACAGCACCTTTTCCTCTTGCTTTTATGGCTTGAATGAGGTTGTGGCTTTTAGGAAAGAAGCCACAGACCTCTCTGGCTGGCTGCCTGCCTCTCTGTCTGTCTGCTGTAGAGTGGTAGCCCTGCAGCAAGATCTTGGTGATCTACCTGGGGGGCTGTGAATGCCAGGCTAAGGCACTGTTGAACCTTGCCAGGCAAGAGGTGCGTGTCACAGCTCATGTTTCCTGGTACATGTATCATGCTAGAAAATGCTGCTTCTCTCTCCTTATGTGAGGTTGCAATAATAACAGACCCAGTCTTGTTGAACTACAGAAATTGGTAATACTCGATCTAATGTTGAAAGTGCTAAAGGCTGCCGTTGTGGCAAATTCTTTGCAAGCTTTTGCAGTTCTGTTGTCTCTAATGTTGTGCTGCCATTGGCAGACTTCCCATTACATAATGTTGACCCATATTTGTGATACGTGACATTTTTTGCTAAACACTGTCAGGGATAATCCGCCACAAAATAAACTTTCTGATTATACGCTGAGACTCTGTTATGTTTAGCACAAACATAACTTTTGCCTCAGACAATGCTATGCCTTGTTAAGACAAGCAGAGTACAGTTCCTTCAGGTAAGAAAAACACCAAGAGAGTATTGTGTGCTTTGAGACTGAAATACCTAGGACTAAATTCACTGCAGAATGATTGCATGATGGAATCACACTTGGGAGTAATTTGAGCTTTAAAAAATGTTGAGACCTAGCCCAGGTGATGGGAGTAGCGATTGGCTGAAGGAAGCCTGAAGCCTGAAGTGTGACTATGCAAAATGCTGTCTCAGGCAGGTCCAGCTTGTTTTCATGCTTCAGAAAAGCAGAGCTGTGGAAAAAGGTTTCTGTGCTCTACTCTTCCACTGAAGTCTGCCAGTATTTGTAGACTAACCAGTCTTTTCTTCCAAAAAAAGTGTAATGGTGTGGGGAGATAAATAGGTATAGCTCAGCCAGGGGTTATTGCTAAAAGGCAGCTGAGAAATGAGAGGCCTTGGAGGAATGCGAAGCACCCCCAAAGATGTCTGCTTTCAAAAAGCTATGCAAAATCCATCCATTCTTAAAAACCTGGTATCAGTTGCATAGAATAAAAAGCAGAGGAGAGAAAGGTGTATAAAATAGAGGCAGAGAGAATAAAATGGGAATTCTCTCAGTATTCAAGAACAGGGTCTGCTCCAAATGGACTTTATATAATGTTGTAGCAAAGAAGTAACAAGATTGTGTGAGCTGCTAAAGCGTCTGCCACGTTGTGGAAAGGAATGAATGTGGAACATAAGGCTGAGAGACTAAATACGCAGTCTTCAGAGAAAGAAATTTTCCAGCCTTACGTAGGAGATGACTGTGTGCTAAGAACGGTTGCAATATTGAGGAGAAAGGTTTTGCTTCTGTGAAAGAAATGAATGCTTGTCAGAGCCAAAATTAAAACCTGATGAATGCAGTCTCACCCACTTTCATTTCTTCCCTCTCGATTCTACATTTGCCCTCATTCTGTCTGTGCATTCATTCATATATTCCTCTCCCTTCCCACCTCCCCATTGACTCACACTCTCCCTCCCTGTTTGTTGTTGCTTCCTTTTCCATTTTCTCTTCCTTTAGGCTTCCTTCCCACTCATTCCATTTCTCCTCTGCCTGACCCCTCTGCACACATTTCCCTTTGTGGTGAAAAAACAGCAGAGAGACAAAGAGGAGGAAAAAATAGAAGACAAGCAAGGAAAGGAGGGGGCGAAGAGGAGATGGTGCAGGAAGGGTGCTCAGCGTTCCACTTTCTCCCATGCTGCACTACAGATCTTTGAAGGTGCTGTAGGAGTCAGGGCTTCTAAAACCTTTTCCTTTCTCCCAGGCAGCAGCACTTGGCAGTGGATTTGTGAAAGGTAATGCCAGAGCTCGTTTCCTCAGATTGGTGTCCCTAGAAACCGTAATAAAAAATAGAATAATCCCAAAATCCAGTGGGCAGCCACCCCTGAGTGACAAACATCTGGCTGTGTGTGGAGCTTGCTACCACGCCAGATCGTCAAGGACATGGTAGGAGACTGGGTGGCTCTTGGGACTCCAAAGTGTGAAATGGGAGCTTTAGGAGTACTCCGGGCTTGCTGGCATGCAGTGCTGACCAAGATACATCACTGCCTCAGCTTTGTCGGGGGCCAGTGCGCAGTGAACTGGTGTTTCTCAAAGCGGCCGGCGCTGGTGTCTCAAAATGGATGGCCAATGTTTCCAATTTCGGTTCAGTGAAACAACAAAGACGTGCCAGCAATGCTTATTGTGATGTGCGGTAGGAAATGGGCTGAAATCATTTGATCTGTAGACTGGTGATCCCATCTGAGGATGACGAGCTTGAGCCCAAAGTCCATCTGTAAACTGGAGAAAGTGCTGCGCTCCTGCAGCCCCCGAGGCTGCTCCCTCGTCCGCCCTCACCGCGGCCCTGTGGTGAGGGGGGAGCTGAGCTGTCGCACCCACAGGTTGTGCAGTGCTGCACAGGTTTTAATTTATTCTCCTATTGCTCTTTATTTAAACTTTATCCTTTTCTGGCCCTGTTCTTGTTCCTGAAACTGTTAACTGAGATGGAATTGTTTCTCCCAGATTAAAAAAAAAAAAAAAAAAAAAAAAAAATCTATCTTTTCACAAAAGCTTGGTAGAAATAGCACCAGTACACTGCGTGTTATTTCTCCTTCCCACAAAAAGAGCAGGAGGGAAGTGTGCAGGGCAGATAGCCAGAAACGACTTGTTCCTGTACCTGTCCTGCTATCTGTAACCTTCTGCCAGCTTTTCTTGTTTTATCAATTTAACAACAGATAATATTTCTTTCTTCAAATTCTTGCATAACTGAAGGATCAAAGTGAATGCAGGCAGCCCTCGCAGTTTAGTGTGATTTACGTGCAGTGGTTGTGGTGTACTGTGTGCTTAGGGAAGGAAAATCGATACCCGTGGGTTGCTGGGTTTGGCGTTGACTCTCCTCGGGTTACGGAGTAACCTCGAAATAAAACGCAGGACGGCGCCCAGCAGGACAGGTGCGGATACCTGTGCCGGGTCGGCCGGCTGGCGCCCAGCGCGGCTGTCCGCAGGGACGGTACCCAGCGGCGCCTAAGCCGGCGGGCTGTGACC
>NW_009196456.1:1304-13083 GCF_000690835.1 Fulmarus glacialis | reverse complement strand
GCCCCAGCCCCAGCTGGTCCCTTCTAGGGAGAGGCAGGGTGGGAGAGTTATTCCTGAAGGTGGGGAGCAGCTGGGGTTTTCTTCTGTGGTACATTAATCATAAAATATGTTAATGCACATCTTCGATTCTTCCTTTTTTTCAGAACCTCTCTATGACGTCGCCTTGTGAGTACAATTTTTCACCTGGGACGTTAAGAAGCCTTTGCGGGCATCATATTGATGCCTGTTACCAAAAAGCCCCCTTGCTCAGTGAAAAGCCAAAGATTTCTTTGACTTGCTGGGGGAGTATCTGAATACCTTGACAGTCCATTTGGGTAGCAGCGTGAGGACATTAACATTTTAGTGCAGGAGGCAGCAAGAGAGAGTCTGTTCTTTAATACATTGGTATGAGAGAAAGGTATTCTGGGTCCTTCACTCTGCCTTGCAGATGCCATGGGAAAACTGTTCTCTACAGTAAATTCCCACCATTATTTCACAAAGCAAAGGACAGGAATTCCCAGCTCTTCCCTTAAGATAAGTTCCTTCTATACATGCCTTTCTCTTTAAGAAACACTTCCCAGTGCTTATCCAAGTATTATTTTGTGCAATTCCTATTTGCTTACAATTACACGAACGTATCTTCTGCCCTGTCCTAATCTCAACCTTTAATCCCTTCGTACTACTTTCCTATCCAGAGACATACCTTAGCCATCTGTAGCCACACACATTGCCATTTTTCCCAGTTATTACTGGTAGTTACTGTCTGAAGGCTAGACTATCTGCTGGTAACTCTTTTCAGTATAATATGATAATGCCATGAGAGTTTATGGTACCAATGTTAACTGTTTATTGCTTCTTTTTGTGTGTGTAATTCTTCTACTTTCTAGTGTCTTTCAGAGCCTCCCAGGCCCTCGCTACGTTAATATAAATTTTGCTGTTCCACAGATTATATGGTAGATCGTGTCTTTGGCTAAGACGTAAATCAAATTACTTCTGATTCAGTCGTCCTTCTCAATAATGTCTCTCTGTTGTTTCAGCCATAGCACTGCAGATGTCACGAGATTGGAGACTGATGTGGAAGTCCCTGTTAAGTGCCTACACAAAGAGACAAATTCTGAGACTGAAACATCCAATGACACTTTCACCATGAAAGACAACAGCCATGACAGCATATGCGTCAGGAAAAATCCCGAGTATGAGAACCTGGTGAATGCAATGGAAGCAGAATATGAAATAGAAACAATTTAGTAGAGTATCGGCTTTTCCACATGAGCAGCCGTGCAGGGCTGCAGATATTGAGTGGTAAACTTTACCAAAGGAAACTCTTCTTCCTGTCTGCCTTCTGCTCTGATAAATGTATGAGTCTCACTGCTTTCTTTAACCCAAGGGAACTTCATAACCTTCATGGGCTTTGGCAAATGAGGCCCTGCCCATTGGAGCAGAAACCATCAGCCAAGTGGTTATCTCCCTACTTTTATAGAGCAAATGATTTCTGAGCAGCCTGAAGGACCAAGGTGAGGAAGAGAGGATCTGAAGGAGTGGAAACACAAATGTCTTTAGCCTGCAAATCAAGGTGTAGCTGGGTGCAAAGCTGCTAGCCAATAACACCAGCAAGGTGTACTCTCAAGTGTATGTTCCCCTGTTAGGACATCCCCGACTGCGAGGAGTCCGTGATTGTGCTGGAAATGGACGTCCTCTGGCTTTTACAGCTCAACAAATACTGGTTGTACATCCTGCTTGTCCTTGAGTCTTTTTTGTTAGTGCATGGTGAAGGGACCACAGAGCGGGGTTGATGTCCCAGGAATGTCATTTTTTGCTATCAGGCTGGAGCTCATTGAGAGGGGAAGAGGGAATGTCCCTGTAGGTGATAGCCTCCTAACTGCCACCCTCTGGTTTTCTCCTGGAAAAGCAGAATTGGTGTTGAAGGAAATGCTAGCATTTTATTTTTACAGTGTGGGGGCCAGAGGCATAATAAAATAGAAGTCTGAAGTATTTGGAATAATGATTGAGCAAGGGACCTCCCGGGACACAACAGACTGACACTGATTCACTCTGTGGGACACGAGTCAATCTGTCTGATTACAACAGAGATATTTAATGCTGACCTATGTTATGGGGATTCTGTGAGTGCTCATATTTGTAAAGTGTCTTGAAAAGTGCTTGATTAGCGCAATGTATTTTCTTCCCTGGGGCAAATACAAAAGGCTTCAAAGGATTTTGTTGCATATGAATTCTGACTTCCTTGGTATTTCACCATCCAGCATTTTTCTATTGACTGCAAATTTATGCTTTTTCTCTGTCTTCTGATTTAATTCTGCAGAACAGGCAGGGGTACAGTCACGGCCCCTTTGACTTGGAAGTTTGACTTGGGTTTCCCTTTTAAAAAGGAGAGGACAGGAGGGGGCATCAAGTCAGCCCACATCAGACTCCTCGCATGACTACACCTCACCACAGCCCCCCAGGAGCAATGGGGGGATGCTTTGTGGACTTGGGGGGCGAGGGATGGGGTCCAGCTCCATTAGTGGCACTGGAACTCCTGTGGGGAAGAAATACCCTTGTTCAGCTGAAGCGCATCAGGGCTCAGAGAGAGACTGATTCCCAGGGAGGATGCCTGAAGCTGAGGGAGCCCTCTGTAAGGCAGGAGAAGTGAGGAGGCACTGCAGATGTGTGCTCAAGAGATTGGGGAGGGAGGGGCATTATTTTCCTCCTCTTCTGGTGCTTGCAGGCTTTGGAGCTCTTTGGCCAGTGTCTGTTCTAGATCAGCCTTACTTCTGCTGCTGACTGCTCTGAAATGACAAGATCAGCTTAAAAATAAGAAGCCCACGTGCCCTACAGTAGGTTTAAGACTCTTCTTGGAATGTGCATTTTGGCTTCTCCTTTTGGTTCCTGAGCTACAAGGCTATACTTTGCATTTCCAAGGTCTTCCTCTCAAGCAGGAGGGCTGAATTGTACGGTCTGTAATGCAAAACCCATCACTTTCATTAATCCTGGATTTTGTGCGGTCCTGATAAGGAGCCCCCAGACTGTGAGCCCTGTGCTAATGGGGTGCAGGCTTTGCTGTGGGCTGTGCAGTCCGTCACTGCTGCTTAAGCCCACCCCAGGATATTCCTGGATCTCTGGCAAAAATAAATAAAACAGAAGAAAAGTTCCTTTTTACAGAAGCAGCAAGGCTGCGTGCTTAGCTGTTCCTGCCTTCAGCTGAACTGCGTTTCCTGGAATACACTCTGCTACTCAACAGCCTGGTTTGCTTCCTCATTGTTAATTGTTTGCATCTTACATGTACTGGTGGTGCTGGGGTGCTGCTGCGGTCCTCTGCCCTCCCGGTCTGTCAGAGCGCTCCAGGCAGCGTCCCTCTGTCCTACAGGCTTGGCAAGCAGACCAGGGGCGGGGAGGGGGGATGCCACCTGGCTTTAGCAAAGCAGATTTGTAGGGAGAGTTACTGGCTTTTATTAAATCAGTCAGCACAGCTGGGGGAGCGTGGGGAAGCAGATGGGCTCTGGGTCACGCAAGCCCTTCTTCTCGGCACTGCCTTGGACCCGCACGGCTTTTGCCTGTGCTGCCATGGATCTTCCCTTCGCACGTCAGCAGCCTAAGAGCAGGTTCACCTAGCTTTTGATGGCCTGAGCGCTGGGAAGAAGAGCCTCACTTTTACCTTTAGTGCTCTGAATTACGACGACACTTCTTCTTCAGGACATTAGGCGATTATCAGGTAAGATCAGGGAGAAAAGTCTCCTGCCTGTATTATGAGGGTTTCATAAACTCAGCAATGAAGTTGTGCTGCAGTGTCAGGCTGCTGCGCTTCCCTTGCAGGGGCTATGGCAGTGCCAGGCCCCACTCCAAGTACTGGTCTCTTAGCTCTCAAACCCAGCCAGCTCCCCTGTCCCAGCTGGAGAGGAGGGGAGCGGTGCCCTGACCAAGGGCAAGTAGTGCGGGGACCATTAGAAACGTGTGCGAGGGTCTCTCGTGCTTTGCGCCTGGGGCGAGGTAGTTCACCCCGCACAGCAGCGCGTTGGCTGTGGCTAGCACACACGCTCCCAGAAGCTGGCCTTGGAGACGCCAGGCTGGAGCGGCAGCTGCTGGTGTCGGCCGTCTCAGGGGTGGTGCGGAACAAAAGGAACGAGGGGAACGGGGAGCTGCGGCCGTGCTCAGGCAGGGCAGAAGTGTGTGGCGCGAGGACATCGTGGTGTGGGAAAGGAACTGAAAACTTCTTAGCTTCCCCATCCTCACCTCAGCAGATCCAGGCCCAAAACACAGGACACGGTGCTCTCATTTAGCCCCTAAGTGCCATCCTCGTTAATTTTCAATTAGCCTAGTGTTTTGTGCAAGATTTGCTGCCATTATAAGCTCCCAGGTCCAAGTTCCCTCATTGACTATGTAACACCATGATTTTTCCAACTTTTGATTCCTCCCAGCGCTGATCTGCTCTCAGGAGGTCTGGGCAACTTCCTCAGAAGTCCTGAAGCCTGGGAGAAGCCGCAGAGGAGGAAGGCGGCAGGCGTTAACACAGGGGCAGCAGATGCCCCAGCTGGAGCAGATGCTAAGTACCTCACGCTGGCATGGCCTCTAGTTTGGGCAGCAAAACGGCTTTGGTCATCAGCAGCAGAACAGTGGAAACGCAAAAAGCCTCTCTCCAGTGCCGGGGTTGTTGTTTCTCCCTATGCAGCAAGTGTGTGATTATTTTTTTATTTATATTTTTGGCATGTTTGGTAGTAAAACCTGTTGGAAACAGAACATTTTTCTTCTGACAGTCACAGAGGGCTTTGCTGTGTTGTATCACCGTCAAACAAAAGAACTTCTCCTTTCCTTGTGCTGGTCATTCACCCAGTGACGTGGCTCATCTGCTGAGCACCGGCTTGCTCCAGCACAGAAGGGAAACCTCAGCTTCCGCTCCGAAACTACGCTGCCTCCAAAAAACACACTATTTCTAGTGGCCAGCACAATGTCATGAGACTTGCAGCTCCCCTCGCTTCAGAGCAACTGAAGTGTGTGTACAGCGGGGGGGACCTGTTGGCTTTGACATTTGCCAGGTTTGCCCTGGCCTTCAGAGCCCTTCTGAACCTGCCGTTCTCAGCAGGCAGAAGGGAGAGGAAGTCTCAAAGAAATTCGTCCCACCATAATTTGATATTTGTTCTTGTAAGAGAGGAAGGGGTTAACTTTCTTCCCCTTCCCCCCAGCCATCTAGAAGGCACTGGGGACTGGGGGGTGTTATTTAAAAAGCAGAGGGGCAAAATCTACTGAAAGTAAAAGCTGGAAATGCATGAGCAAACAATGATGAAAAGCATAAATGAACACTTGGCTAGCTGTGGTGCAGAAGAGTTTAGCTCTGTTGAAACCTTGAGGTCTGCGATGGCAGAAGGGGTTGGGGTTGACACAGCTGCCTGCTACTTTAAGGATCCACTGGGGACAAAACAAACCTTGAAATAATAGACTTTGTTCTCTTTTGAAGCTGACCTCAGTGATAAAGATCAGGGTGATGTCTGTGAGTCATGAGTAGGTGCTTGAGAGAGACCACGGGAGTCTGAGTCATAAGGAGTAGGACCAGAAGTGCACAATAAGCCCTACTGATAGGACCTGTTCGAAAAGCAGAACATAATTTGCTTAGGCAATGATATACATTCATTGGTCCCAGCTTTGTACAAACACCAACTTCTTCAAAATATTTAGCAAGAAATAGCTGCAACAAAAAACCCAAAAGCTTAGTATTAAAGTTTATCAATATTCTCAAATATTGCAAAATTTGCTGGTGGTACTGTCCTAATACAAGTCAGTAGGGTCTTGGGATTTTTTCTTAGTTTCTGAGTTTTCCATGTTAAAAGCTTTCAGAGAGTTTGATTTGTCAAACTGGGCTGGGCACTCCCCCTCTGTCATTCCCCCCACCCTGATATATCTCAAGCTGCAGATCTGATACGCTACCAGTCAGTTATTAAAAATGCTTACCAATCATTAGATCTTCAAGTAGGATGATTTAGAGAGAATTACTTTAACTATATAGCAGAAATGCAAAAAAAGCAATAGGCAACCTTGCTGCAAGTGGTGACTAGGAATAACTACCCAAAAACAAGGAGTCTTCTCCAAACAACAAGGCTTCAAGGAGAATGGATGGACTTCATGGCCTAATTTAAAAACGGATTGAGCAAACATGCATTTTTCACTGGCTAATGGGACAGAGGGAAGTTAATCAGCAGCCTCATTAATTGTACTCCAACTTCAAATAAAAAAAGATTCCTACATGTTCAAAGAAAAGATTCTGTATTATGGATAATGCTGCCCTTACCCATGATGTTGTGATTACAGTTGTTAACTGAGAAGGATTATTAATTAACAGCTGGCTAGTTCATGCTGTGGAAGAGAACAGCATTGTCTTTGGCTGCAAAGAATAAGGAGCCAGGGCACGATCCTCTGCCTTCACAATGCAGAGGAACAGTACCAGCACCGCTTCCGTACAGATTTGCCGTTAGGAGGAGCACCCCGATAGGCGCTTCCGAAACCGGGGTGGAAGAGAAACCTGCCAGCACAGGATCAGAGTCAAGCATTCAGCAACGACGGGATGGGTTGTTCGATACCTCGCTGGGTTTTCGGAGAGGAGCAGAATACGGACAGGAGGGCTCCTGCCCGAGTGGGAGGAAGGAGCCGGTCCCCTCGGTGTGCCGCCGCGTTGCTCAGCAAATGCCTCACTTGGGGTATTTGACAAACTGACACTCTGCACACTGAGTGTCGAACTCAGCTTGTCAAATACACGCAGTGCTGCACTGCAGCTCTCGGTGGGTGTCGCAGAGGTCTGCACGGGAGTGCCATCCTGGGCAAACGGAGAGGGAAAAGAAGGGCTGCAGCTGCTGTTAACTTCAGAGACTTTCCAGTTAGCAAAAAACATCATTATCCCTCCCGTATTTCCCCCTCCAATGCTTTTCTTTGGGTGAGAGAGAACCATACAAGTAGACACTGCCTTCTGCTGAAGAAAATGTCCACTATATTAATTCAAAGGCTGAAGCTCTGTGGAGCTGAAAATGATGCTGAGAGCTCCAGACTAACCTTCTGCCTTAGCTATACGGCTACATTGGTAGCTTGAAATATTGACAAAATGTCCATGCAAACACTCAGCTATGCCGTTTGGGTACAACATCATGAAGACCAATGTCTCTCTAGACACACAAAGTCTAGACAAAGACCCAGAGAACATATTGCGGGGGAGCAATTTTGCATTAGACAGAGATAAGGGCATGATAATTTAACAGAGTTTTCACAGCTTTCATTTTTAACCTCCTAAATTTAAACAAGTTGTTCAGGCTTCTCACATTTAATTCCTTCTATTTGGGTCCCTGTGGTAGTTTTGCATTTAAGCGGTCACGTACGCCCGAGTGTCCTTGTATCGTAAGGTACTTCAGCTAAATGCCCAATTCTAGATATGTGAATATTCCAGTTGTAACCAGTCTGACAGATCCCAAAGAACATGGGATAGGGCCTCTGTATTTAACCAGGTTGGTGGCTCCAATAGCATTATATACCGAGCATGCCAAAGACAACATTTCTATTGACAGGAATAGCTCAGGGTTTTACTTCTTACTGTACCACTGATAGCTAAAATCGATCTTTTTTTTTTTTTACCTAGACCTGAGATCTGCAGAGGCACCTCTTCCAGCCTGTCTGAAAAAGAGGTAGGTGCATCTCTGCCCCTGGGCATACATGTAGGGGTTCATCGTTGGCTCTGCTGGAGGCAAGGTCAGCCGCCCGGGCTGGCTCAAAGTCCAGTGCCATATGTGTTCGCTTTTGCAAACAAAAGCGGCCATGGCAGCCTCTTGTCCCCGCAAACTTCACTCCCCATCTCTGCCTGCCAGCGGGAAGCCCCACTGTTAGGCAGAATCACTGTAAGGATCATGATGCTAAATGAAAACCAAACTCCACATAGGGAAACAATGAACTTCTTCAGGAGTGAAGTGAAACTTTCTCTTCCGTTGTCAAACTAACCCCCTTCTGCTTCATTTCCAGCAGACAGAAGAAGCCTCTCCTGCAATAAAATGGAGCTTTCTAGCCCCATACACTGACATAATCCAGCCTTTAAGGGTGAACATATCCCCACATGCACAAACACTATTCTTTTGCACAAAGACCAGAAGATGCCATTAGTTCTCCTATTCTTTTAACAAGAGTGTGCATTAAATGCAGAAATGCACTTAAAGAAAATTAAATAACAGAACACATACATGAGAAGACATTGCTAAGTATTACTGTACTCTGTGTCCTTCTTGGATGTTGACCGTTCAGAATTTCATCATGGCTCCTAAACCACACCCATTCTGCATAACACTATTTTAATGTCATCCATATTCTCTGCAGCCAGGCCCAGACATCGCTGAGTTTTAAGCATGGTGCTTTTAGCTTCCTTCCCAGTCCCCTGATTTTGATTTCACATGACCAGCAGCACCAGTTTGTGAGAAAGCAGCTGCGCTATTTTTAGTATCAAAATGAGAAACTAAAATGGATATGTTAATTATATTTTGGAAGGTAGACCATTAAAGACACAAAAGTAGAATTCAGCTGAAGCATATTAACAGCATCACACAGTGGGCAATTTATTAACCCTTTTCTATCTCTAACTTCTGGGACTCTACTTTATACGGATGATCACAGGATCTAATATTACACACATAGAAATATACCTGGAAAGGGCAGGGGTTTTTTCATGTGAAAGCACAAAATAAAAAATGGTAACATCAAATACGCATTCTCCAAAGCCAGCAGAGAGTGAAATAAGATTTAACAGCAAGGGAACAGCTACAGCTTTAAAGATAAAATCAGTTTCTAGACTGGGTTACTACAAAACCTTTGCAATTCTTACATTCCCCCTGCCCTCCACATTAGGCCTTTGGTGAGATGTAGATAGTGAGCAGTTCTTTGTTCTGGCTCCTAATTCAGAATGAATTTCAACCATGGTAGATAAAAGAAGTATGTTGCAATGGGTAAAAGAAGCATGTGTAATTCATGAGCATTAGAAAACAGTGTTAATAAGCTGATTTAAGATCGGCCTAGCAAAAGACATACTGGTTTAAGCACAATTAAAACTGATTTCTGTTATTCCTCTCAAGCTCTTGCACCACTGTAGTGATACTCTCTGCAGGACGAAGCAGCCAGGCACCAGCCACGGGAGAGGGGTGCCAGGCTGTCTTCAGGGACCTGGGCCTTCCCAGTGTTTTGTCACCCTTGCACAAATGTTTTAATGTAGCCAAGGCTCTGGGTTAACATTTCTGAATCCAAAATAATCTGATCTGTGGGTTTTAGCAACAGACCAGACATAAAGATGCCTGGGTCCTTGTCTCAAGTCTGTCTGTCAGTGCGGTTGGTCAAATTACTCTCCCTCCACATCGAACTCTGCTGTACCATGAAAAATAAAAGGTTTTTTGACAAGCTCTGAATGGTTTGCATAGTTGTTGCTGATGTTAATAAAGCAGGGATGCGCACTCTCTGCCCAAAAACGATTTTCAGTGAGAGTTAGACACCGCACACTAATGAGAGCACAGGGGTAAAAGAAAAATGAATGGTCGTCCCCAAAAGGACTCTCAGCCATATCAAAGAGTGATGGGGAAGCCACACGAAGAAAGACTGAGTGGGCTCTTCAGCAGGTATCAGCGACCAGACCTCCCTCAACTTCACTGCCGATTTCTAACAGTGGGAGATCTGGCCTTGGGAGGGAGGGGGTAGAAAAAAGAAGACAGCGCTGCTTCTGCAATTGCAACTTAAAATAATTCCCCATTGTGGCTTTCTGAGGGGAAAAACAGCCACTTGAAATGTTGCTGTGAGGGACAGATAAGAGGATAGCGGAGATAATTCTATCAGCAGATGGGAATGGAGCTTGCTACCCCTCCCTGTAATGATAGTATCTGATCTGAACAGATTTGTCATTGTCAGACCTTCTGGTTTCAAACTGAAGTGGGAATTTCCAAGTAAAAGCTCAGTGTTATAAAACAGACTGAGCAATCAACTGCATACTCTGAGGGGAAAACAGAAAGAGTTGTTCTTCCTGCATTCTTCAGTCAGTCCCTTATCAAAGTCACAAAAAGCTTCGGCTTTCCCCCTCCAAGCTGCATGTCATCTCTCAGGTATTTTTACAGGGCTGTCAGACTGCTCCACAACTTGTGATGAAAATAAATGAAAAGTAAAATTATTGGATAGATTTGACTCTAAACCTAATAACAGCATACATAAAAGTGTGGCTGTGTGGTTTTCACATGCTGCGCAGCAGTGCCCTGAGGTGCAGGCTGCAGCCATTTCAAGACATGCACTTATTATGCGGGATTTGAACTGCAGTCAAGGCCACCTCTGTTTTCCACTTACTGAAACCCAAATCACAGCCTGTATTGAAAGCAAGAATCCCCACAGATCTGTTGAACCCCTGCCCATCAGTTACCTTGGAGCGCGCTTCTCCTAGGAGCTGGAAGCCTTCGTTATAAAAAAGTCAAACTCAAATGAGGCTTTGCTCATGGCAGACTTCCACTGGATGCCGTCCTGCTCCATATAGGATCTTCCTGTGCTCCCAGCCCTGCAGCTGACACTGCTGGGAGCTTTGCCTGACAAATGTTGGAATATTTGGCTCAGTAAGGTTGATCTCATCTATCAGGCAGGCTCCAGCAAAGCCTGGAGCTGCAGCCCAAAGGGCTTGCTTCATCGCAGGCAAGCTGGGCTTGCACACCCAAGCATAGCTCTCTGTAGCACATCTGCTGACTTGGATGAGACAGTTAACAATACAAAAACAGAGCAAGAGACCAAATGGTGCAGCCAGTTAATTAATAACTCCCGCTCCTTAGCTGGCAGGTGCCAAAGCAGCTCCGTGGCTGCCTGCTCTGCCACAGGGAGCAACTCCAGGCTCAGGATGCTATTGCTGCCGCCGAAGCCATGCTCTGCTTTCCAAGAGGGCTCACATGGGCAAGGAGGGAGCCTTCTCAGTGGCATACAAGTCACTTGTTCCCTAGCACGAGCAGGGCAACAGCAGCACCGGGAAACAGCTTTTGTGACACCCTTGTCCCTGCCCTCATTAAAACCAAGAGGTGTCAGGCAGGAGGTGATGCCCACTCCCTCCGGCTCTAGAGCGACTGGGAGGTCCCTCGCCACCTCGCCCTGGGCCTCCAGCTGTCCTTGGGCTGCAGTTTACAGGACAGTGTGGTGAGCAGCTGCCCTGTCCTAAGGAAAGCTCCTGGAAACTCTGATCGGGCAAGTACAGCGGTTGCCCCGGCTTTGGAGAGGACCTAGGTGAGATAGAGCCCAAGTGCTCCAGGGAGGACTGTCCCCAAGCAACTGTGGGAAGCAAAAGACCAGCCAAGTGTTCCCACTGCCACCATCCGTGCTACCCTGTCACCCCAACAACCCTGCAGCCCTGCATACACTGATTTTTTTCCCTTGCGTTTGTCATAAGACTAAAAGCAACCCCTCCTTGCTCAGCCCAAGCTGGACGTCCCCTCTGCCTCGACCTGCTTTATGATAAATTTTTCCTCCATCTTGTCCCATGAGTCCCAACTTCCTCTTCAAATTTGCTCCAAAAAGTGAAAAAACTTAATTCAGCACTTTTCCCCTACAGAAATATGCCCCACTTCTAACAAGAAACCACAGGGCTTCATTCCTTGTACCTCGATGTCCCCCCACGCCCTCCCACTGCTGGCACCTCAGTGTCGCTGGTGGGCTCCCCCCGGCACCGCTGACCGCTCGCCTGCGTGCTCCCCTCCCGGGAGCAGCCGAACGCTGCCCTCCCCTCCGCCCCGCGAGGAAACGCTGATGCCGCGCGGGTGCCCTCGTTTCGCACAGTCTCCAGAGGCAC
>NW_009196456.1:0-988 GCF_000690835.1 Fulmarus glacialis | reverse complement strand
TCGCACACGCAAGCCGCCATTCCAACAGCCGGCAAACACTACAGCGAGGAGGTTGTGCGTTTCGGCGACGGCTGCAGGAATGGCTTGCGAGGCCAGGAACCAGAAACCATGGCTCGCCCAAAAGCACCCAGGAAGGGCCCGATAAACCCCCCCATTACCTGGACCGCACGCCCTCCCGCAGCCCCCGCGCTCACCTGAGTGCTGCAGCCCCTGCCCCAGCACGCCGGACTCTGCCCCGTGGCTGCTCGCACACCCAACGCCCGAGGGGAGGGAAGAGGGGTGCGGGGTAAACCTTCGTCCGCTGTCCTGAAGCCATGGGGACAGCAAGAAAAGGAGCAGAAGAGCACACTTGCACCCGGCTGGGACACCGTCTCCCTGGTAAAACCCTCCTCCATCCCGCAACTTCCCCTGCTCTTTGTGCGCTGTCTCATCTATGACTAATTTAGATCAAAATCTCCCTACTGCCAGCAACTCATCTGCAGCGTGTGTGCGCGTGCGAGCCAGCGGGAGCACGTGCACACGCATCCTGGTACCCAGCAGGGCTACGTACACATGGCTATCGCTATTAATTGCAATTCATCCTCATCAATGAATCACGGTCCCCAGGGCAGCGCTCCCTGGCTGGGACCGGCAGCGTTCGCATCCCCTAACCTACCCTTACCAAAGTACACCCGGCCCAACAGCACTGCTTTTCCCCCAAAGGGAAATACCGAAAAAACTCTTCTGGCTCCCAACGCCAAGGGGAGGCAGTCCAAACCCGAGCTGGCTTCGGTCCCCCCAAAGCTCGAGGTGTAACATGGGGTGGGAGGACAGCCTTCTGCATTGCCAGGAACGCGGACACCCCGCAGGTTTCGGTGTCCCGACCCCTGTTGTCTTCTGGGACCTCCAGAGGAGAAACGGGAGGTCACCCCCAAGGAACCAATTGTCCCCTGTCCCCAGACACCCCTTCTGCCAGGCGGGACGGGGAGCTGGCACCTACCGTGCTGAG
>NW_009196455.1:0-532 GCF_000690835.1 Fulmarus glacialis | reverse complement strand
GGCTGCGTCCACCCCAGTGTCCGTGGGCTGAGCCAGCTTGACCATGCTCTGCCCTGCTTGAACCCACCTTTTGCATCTGACATGGCCTTTCACACCGAGGGTTGGTCTTGTCCCTCCTGGGTCCTGTGCTGCTACCGCCGGGGCTCACCCACGGGTTGAAATCCTGCAGGTTACCCATTGCTGGGGCTAAAAGCGTGAGCGAGCGGGCGGCTGGGCTGGCCCAACAGGGCTGGGAGGACCAAAAACCCCAAGGAAGGAGATGCTCGGTCAGAAGCGCAGGGGAGGTGTGATGGCAAGCTCCTGGGCCGGATGGTCCTGTGTGCGGCTCGGCTCAGGCAAGCTGCGCCTCTCCGCCACGTGCCCGGGTGCGGTTGCTTGGGCTGGTGATTACTCCAGGTTCGTGGTCCTGCTCTTTGACCTCCCCTGATTGCTGGAATCACTCCAGGTTTCTAATTAGCCTGAACTGAAACTCCTTCGCTCCTCCCCAGAAGCTGATGCCTCGTACCTGCAGGCCGTCCCCGCTGCTTTGCCC